>NC_053166.1:120294063-120494063 GCF_016835505.1 Polypterus senegalus | reverse complement strand
TAAATGCATTATTTTTAAGCGTTATGGAGCACATGCATCGAAGCTTCTCAGCTGTGCTTGTGCTAAGAACGAAATGAGATGAATGGGAGGGGTGATGATGACGTGACTCCCCACCCGCCTTAACTGTCAATCCCCACAAACACAGTCTCGGAATTTGCATAAGCACACCCCTTCACCTACAATTTTAACTTAGTTACAAAGTGATCAAAACTCTCGTTTATATCCTGCGTCCTCTCATTAAACTTGTATCCCGCATTCCCGTGGGCATGTGAAACGCCAGCGGTAGCCTGTCTATGAACTTAATTTAAAGTTTAGGTTTGCACCTTGCTTTCTTTCCGAGGTAGCAGGACTCATGAATATGGTAGTATATGTCACTCGCTCGCTTCTTATTGTTTTTCGCTGACTTCTCAATTATATAATGCATGTTTTCTTAAGCGCTCTTTGGAGGTCTTCCTGGTTTTCTACGCACTGCGTTGACGGTCAGTTCACATGATTACGTGGGAGGCGTGATGATGTCACATGAAACTCCGCCCCCCACGTCTTTCAGGCTAAACTCTATTACAGTTAATGGAGAAAAATACCTTCCAGTTATGACCATTAGGCGTAGAATTTCGAAATGAAACCTGCCCAACTTTTGTAAGTAAGCTGTAAGGAATGAGCCTGCCAAATTTCAGCCTTCTACCTACACGGGAAGTTGGAGAATTAGTGATAAGTGAGTGAGTGAGTGAGTGAGGGCTTTGCCTTTTATTAGTATAGATTTTCAACAGGATATGATTCATTTCATTCCACTTAAGAAAATATTGGCCTATCAAATTTTACTGTTAATACAGTAGCTTTATTTAGGGAAAGTTATGTGGTGGAAAGATCTTTTTTACTTTACTTTTTTTTGTTTAGTGCTATACACAAAGACTCCTTCTTATAAACCAATTTTCCATTTGGCTAATTTTTGCTCACTGCGCAGTCAAATGTCAAAAGGGGGCCATATTACAAAAGGATAAGAACTGCTTGTATGGTGTCATATCTACTGGTCAAATACATTACCAAATGCAAATTTACTGCAACTCTAACCCTCCTCCTGCATCATGGGATACGCACGACAGAGCCCCACCCACCAAGTCTAATCCTCCTCCCGCGTCCACCTTCGCTCTTGAGGTATGCTTACTGCCTGCTCATGTGCCCGCATGCAACACCTCACCAAAAACAGCCTCAGTCGCTTTCGTCTCTGCTACAGTCCACATGCACCTCTGAGCCATGTTGACTTTTCATGGTTCTTTTCGGTTCCAGCTGCTTTTCTATATACTAAGTCAACCATGGCACACAAGACAGAGACCATGGGATAGGGATACACACGACAGAGCCCCACCGGCCTGCTCTAACCCTCCTCCCGCATCATGGGATATGCACGACAGAGCCCCGCCTGCCAAGTCTAACCCTCCTCTCGTGTCCAGTTCATTCCCGGAAGAGTTTCTTAATAGTCTTACTCCCACTGGCATGCCTCTGCATGAACTCAAAATTAAAATTGGTTCAGTCATCATGCTTCTCAGAAACCTCCTGCCAGCAAAAGGTCTCTGTAATGGCACTAGACTTTCTGTTACCAGCATTCACCGCAATCTACTGGAGTGTAAATTTATCACAGTTGCTACCTCACAAACTGTCCTTATTCCCAGGATTTCCCTGACCCCATCAGATTTAAATTTGCCTTTTAGTTTTACACGCAGACAATTTCCTGTTAGATTGGCCTTTGCAATGACAATTAATAAGGCACAGGGCCAAACTTTCAAAAAGATATGCCTGTATCTGCCAAAAGCAGTTTTCAGTCACGGACAATTGTATGTTGTTCTCTCCAGAGTTCCATCTTTTCATTCACTCACAGTCGTATCCTCAAACCCACCCCATTTGGACAACTGTGTCTTTCAGGAAGTGTTCACCCATCAATAATTATGTGGCGTATGCTACGCCGGGGGTTGGCTAGTTTCAAATAAAGCAAAAACACCAAAAAAATATATATATACAAGTACTAAGCACACTGATATTTATTTTTTGAAGTTTTTAAGCTTCTTGTAAGTAAAGATAAGATACAACCTACATATTACACTGCAGGGTGTTTGTTTGATTGTGCTATCTAATGGGATCTTCTTGCCTTGAGCCCAATGTTTCAGTTCCCATGCATGGTATGTGGATGGCTGGAATTGTATGATGGTCTGAAGCTGAGTCTGTCACCACCTCTGAAGTTCTTTTTTCAAAGCCAAAGGGGCAACTTGATCAGCCAATTAAATGATCTGTAACAACAAACACTGTGGGCAGAACACCAAGGAGATAAAATGGGAAAGGACACAAAATACCAGTCAGTTATAATAATTTCCCAGTTTTAAAGGGTAATACAGTTTTCCTAGCAGCTATAACAGGAGTGTTTCAGTGTTCAGTTTAACATTAAAACTAGCTGGCCATCTCTGAAATTGGCAGGCCCTCAAAGGTTTAAATTCTTTATGCCTGAGGGATGTGCATCCTACACTAGTTTTCTTATCTTTGGAATTTGAAGAGGGCTGTTGTACTGTAATAGGGTTGGTAATACTAGCTGGCTATTTACGCAGAGTTTTAAGTAGTCTGTAATAATTGCAAATGTAACAATGAAATCATATGAAACTGAATAGAGTTATTGTATTATTGTGATGTTAGTGTAGATTTTGCCCCATTAATAGAAGTTTTCCGGTGCATTTTTATATATCAAAGACCCCTATCTTGTGATCGCAGCGCATAATCCATAGCGAAAGCATTATTCCTTCTCTGCTGCAGCATATAACACAGAATCTGGTCTGAACTCAATCACTTACAGTATTGCATATCCAACCTCCTTTGTCACAGTATCAATGATGCCACCAGCTTAGAGTTCAGGAATCCTGCATGTAAAGAGTACACAGAGAATGACTCAGCACTTTGTCAATCCTAAGCCCTATGCATCAACCAAAAGGTTTTGGGGGGTTTTGTAAACAGCATGGATTGTGTTCAAAACCAGTGAACTGGTTTGGTAGCAAACATAGCCAACATAGCTTTTCACTTAACACATTCAGTGCAGGCCTTGCTGTCTATTCCTGCCTGCCCATGATGTCTTTTTACTGTAAAATGTCATGCCTGGGTTCAGATTCCTATTTTATATCTCTTTTGTTCATTGTGCATTCTTTTAGGTTGATTATGTGCATCTTTTTTATTTTTTGTTTAGTCTATGTATCTAAGCTGCCTATTCCATGTGTTTCATGGGTGGTCCCCCAAGAGGTGGGTCCACCTGTCAGTCACAATCAGGAACTGCTCTCCACCAATCCAGAGGGTCTTCCACAGTTCCTAGGAGATCATTGTGTATATGCTAGGGTCAGTGAGCATACTTATGTTTATTGTGATGTCTATGATTTATTGAATCTTTGATTTTTTGATGTTCTGGTTTGTTTTTTGACCTTATTTTTGTATTCTGTATTAGGACTTATGTGGTTTGGATTGCCTTCTTGTTTCAGAAAATTCCATCTTGTCTTTATGCTTCGCAGAGTTTAATTGTATTGGGAATACATTTTTGTGAAGAATAAGTTTTTTATTTTACAAAGATTCCTTGCTTACCCATATTACTAGCCGGAATTTGATGTTGATTATTGGAAGTGCTTTGGAACTCTTTAGTGCTTGGGACTCCTGGTTCACGACATCAAGAGACTGGAAGTGCCACTGTAGAAATCAAATGACTCTTATTCTGTTTTATGTTTGGGTGACACAACATCTGTTTTAAATAAATGGATAATTTATTTAATTTGCCCCATATCTGCTTTCATAATTTGTTCCTATTACAACCTGAGCATCTTCCAAATAACAAGACATGCAGCCAAAAACCGGCAAGCAGCCACAGAATGACATTTAGTCCATGCAAGGTGCATTAGTGTAGTTAAAGAGTATAGAAAGCTTGTCAGCCTTGTGAAACTGATACAATAAACATGATATCGATTAGGAATAAACATGATAAATAATGATACTCTAAATGTATAATATAAATATAACATCAGCAGCACCAATCAATTCCCTCAACTTATTATTAACTACAATGACCTCCTGTCAGGTACGAAATTATTCAAAAAAATACTCCATAACACTACCTGATGTATCATCAACCAAGATATTCTTTTTACAGTCATATGAAAAAGTCTGGGAACCCCTCTTAATTCTTTGGATTTTTGTTAATCATTGGCTGAGCTTTCAAAGTAAAAACTTCCTTTTAACACTAGAATTACCAGAGCCTGCGAAAAAACTCATAGATCCAGCCCACCTTAAATCCGTTCACACCTCTCCACCAGCGTTCTTTGTCCTGTAAATGTGCCGATAAAGACCATCTGCAAGCAGCCGGCTATTCCATCCCCCCACCAACTTAGAACGTGCACAAACTTCTCCCAGCTCATGCCATGATTGATTATCTGGGAGTGAAGTGGAGTTTTAGAGTGGACATAATAGATCATTATTTGGAACACAAGAATTTCATGTGTGTTCCGTTTCTACAGTAATCTGTGTAAACACATTCTTAAAACAGAAACTTTTTCATATTTTATTAATAAATGTTACAAAATGTTGGCATAAACTATAAAATGTGTGAAGCCTGAAGTCCAAAGATCAAATAAGCACTTTCACAAAAGGTTCAAGATCTATACAACAGCTTCCATGGTGTACTGGTAAGATTGGCTGACTCAGAGTGCAGTAGGTTTGCTGTGCCTCAGAGACCCATGTTCAACTCCCTGCTGGGGGAAAATGCTATTTTTTTTCTTTTTAACCTTCACCGCTCTGCCTGCCTGCCTGAACTCCCTGTCTATCTATATAGTAATAACAGTCATTTTATTATTATATAGCAGCTTCCCTGTCTGCCTATCATATAGTGCCTTTCCTTCCTATCTATCTATATATCTATCCCCTTAGCTGTTTTTTTATATATCTATTATACAGTGTCTTCCCTGTTTATTTATATATCTAGTGACTTCATACATTAGCCTATATAGTTTATGCCTACATTTTGTCATTTACTACTAAAATATGAAAAACGTTTCTGTTTTAAAAATGTGCTTACACAGATTATTGTAGAAACGGAACACACATGAAATGCATGTGTTCCAAATAATGATCTATTATTTCCACTCTAAAACTCCACTTCACTCCCAGGTAATCAATCATGGCATGAGCTGGGAGAAGTTTGTGCACGTTCTAAGTCGGTGGAGGGATGGAATAGCCAGCTGCTTGCTGCTCGTCTTTATCGGCAGATTCACAGGACAAAGGATGCTGGCAGAGAGGTGCGAACGGATTTAAGGTGGGCCGGATCTATGAGTTTTTTCGTAGGCTCTGGTAATTCTAGTGTTAAACCTTTGAGATAGCTTTTTGTAGCCTTCCCCTAAACCATGATACTGTTTTCAGATCTTTTGAGAGTTGTTTTGAGGATCCCATGCTGTCACTCTTCAGAGGAGAGTCAAAGGGAAGCACAACTTGCAATTGACCACCTTAAATACCATTTTCTCATAATTGGACACACCTGTCTATGAAGTTCAAGGCTTAACGAGCTAATCCAACCAATTTGATGTTGCAAGTAATCAGTATTGAGCAGTTAAATGCATTCAAATCAGCAAAATTACAAGGGTATCCAAAGTTTTCCACAGCCAGTTTTTTACATTTGATTTAATTTCATAAAACTAAATACTGCTTCACTTAAAATCTTTGTCCAGAAAACACCCCAGTACTCAGATGTTCCTAGGAAATGAAAGACAAACTACTGTTACCTTTTTTGTTGATAGTAAATTATTATGCAGTCTGAGAGGGGTTCCCAGACTTTTTCATATGACTGCACCTTAACCTTCTCACTGTTTCAAAGATTTGCCATTCACCTTAATTAACACCTGCTCAACAGAACTCCCTGCTCCCTACATTTTATAAAAAGTTTGCCAATCAATACTGAAGGCAGGATTGTTTCATACTAACAATTTTTCTGGGAGTGATTGGTTCATGATGTCACTGGAATGACTGTATAAAGATTAGCCCAAGCATTTCTTAATCCTCTGAGAATAACAATACTACAGGGAGTGCAGAATTATTAGGCAAGTTGTATTTTTGAGGATTAATTTTAATATGGAACAAACACAGTGCTATCAGTCAATCCAAAATGTTAATAAACCTGAATGTTTCACAACGGAAATGTGAGTGTGAATATCATCAGGGGAATACATATATGCGCACAATTATTAGGCAACTATTAGTGTGCAGATTTATTATGCAACTAAAGGAAAAATGAAAATTGTCCCATCTCACTTGTTTATTTTCATCTGTTATAGTGAGAATAATAAACAAACACCTCAAAATTTACAAATAAACATCTCTGACATTTCAAAAAAAATAAATCAATCAATGACCAATATAGCCACCCTTCTTTCCAATAACAGTCATAAGCCTTTCCATTCATGGAGTCTGTCAGTTTCTTGATCTGTTGACGATCAGCTTTTTGTGGAGCAGTGACTACAACCTCCCAGACACTCTTCAGAGAGGTGTATTGTTTTTCTCCCCGTAAATCTAGCGTTTAAGAAGTGCCCACAAGTTCTCGATAGGGTTTAGGTCAGATGAGGAAGGGGGGCCATGTCATTATTCCTTCATCTTTAAGGCCTTTACTGGCTGGCCACGCAGTGGAGAACTTCGATGCAAGTGATGGAGCATTGGCCTGCATAAAATCATGGTCTTTTCCTGTATCACTGTTTGAAGAAAGTGTCTTCGAAAAACTGGCAGTAGGTTTGGGAGTTGATTTTGAGTTCATCTTCAATGCAAAAAGGTCCAACTAGCTCATCTTTAAAAATACCAGCTCATACCAGTACCCCACCTCCACGTTGGAGTGGAGCTCTGTGCCCATTACTGATCCACAGGTCCATCCATCTGGTCCATCAAGAGTCACTCTCATCTCATCGGTCCATAAAACCTTTGAAAAAATCTGTCTTCAGATATTTCTTGGCCCAGTTTTGACGTTTCAACTTATGTTTCTTGTTCAGTGGTGGTTGGGTTTCAGCCCCTTACCTTGACCATGTCTTTGAGCACTGAACACCTTGTACTTCTGGGCACTCCAGGTAGGTTGCAGCTCTGGAATATGAAAGTACTGGAGGATAATGGGTTCCTGGTAGCTTCACGTTTGATTCTTCTCAAATCTTTGGCAGCTAATTTGCGTCTTTTGTTCTCAACACGTTTCTTGCGACCCTGTTGACTATTTGCAACAAAATGTTTGATGGTTCTGTGATCACACACCAATATCTTAGCAATTCCAAAAGTGCTGCATCCCTCTGAAACACTTTTTACAATTTTTGACTTTTCAGAGTCAGTTAAATCTCTTTTTTGGCCCATTTTGCCTGAGGAAAACTAGCTGCCTAATAATTCTGCACACCTTGATATAGGGTGTTGATCTCCTTAGGCCACACCCTCCCTCATTACACAAATACACATCACCTGACGTGCTTAAATCCAATAAGCATTCAAGTTAATACAGCTTGGAGTTGGAATATACGCATTAAAAATGATGATATGGTCAAAATACTCACTTGCCTAATAATTGTGCACACAGTGTATAGTGTTGCTGTGTGCATAATTTGCATCAAGGAATCTCTCATTTTTTTAGGATCTGAGATTTTGCACTATATTTTAACAAGCCCAGTGAAAGACCTACATTTTTGGGGCCCTTTAACATAAATTGTTTCACAACCAGCAATGAGGTTTGGGTAACCTCTGTTATCAACTTCTTCAATTGGGTTGCTCCACAACAGATCATCAGTAATTTTTTAAAAATGTAACTACTACATCTCAGATTTATGAAACCTTTTTTACTTACCTTAGCTCTCTAAATATAACATTTATTTTTGAGAAGGGGTAATTAAAATACTGTATCCTTATGAACACTCTTTTGAAAAAGTTTTTAATAATAATAATTCTTTGCATTTATATAGCGCTTTTCACACTACTCAAAGAGCTCAACAATTGCAGGTTAAGGGTCTTGCTCAAGGGCCCAACAGAGCAGAGTCTTTTTTTTTGGCATTTACAGGATTTGAACCAGCAACCTTCCGATTGCCAGTGAAGATCCCTAGCCTCAGTTTAGGTCACTAGCATGAGTGCTATTATGCTGAATGATTGCCTTTTAAACAGCTCCCCTTTTTTGTTACAACATATCATCTTCTGTTTCTATATACCAAGGAAGATATTTTCATTACCTATTCATTTTAACTGTATTTTAATTGTACATAGGAATTCTTTATATTATTTAAATGTTTAAATGTTATTAAATGTTTAGTATATTGTAAGATTTTATAGAAATATTCATGTAGATAAAATGTTACCGAAATGTTGTACTTTACAATGACCATAATGCACGTAATATGCTTTCATTTATTTGATTACAGCTAGCCTATGATAAATAATTTTAATAAAAATTTTAATTTCTGGAGTTTGCATGTTCTCCCCATGTCTGCGTAGGTTTCCTCCGGGTACTCCGGTTTCCTCCCACAGTCCAAAGACATGCAGGTTAGGTGCATTGGCAATCCTAAATTGTCCCTAGTGTGTGCTTGGTGTGTGGGTGTATGTGTGTGTGCCCTGAGTTGGGCTGGTGCCCTGCCCGGGGTTTATCCAACCCGCTATATCCTAACTACAGGGTCGCGGGGGTCTGCTGGAGCCAATCCCAGCCATCACAGGGCGCAAGGCAGGAAACAAACCCCGGGCAGGGCGCCAGCCCACTGCAGACACTATATTATTAATATTATTATTTTTTTAAAACCTCTCTCATGCAATAGACACATACATTTTTAAGCAGTGTGGGCTAAAGTTGCTTATGGGGCTTCTCCATGATTAGAGGCCCTGAAGCTCCAGCTGCATTAGTTTCATAGTAGATCCATCCTTGGCTCTAGTATCTTTAATCTTGAATGATCCGGGAATGGTCATTCCAAACCTTATGAAGTTATTCTGATGATGTCACACACCAACTCTGGATAAAATCTCCTAGAATTTGCCAATGCAATTACTCTAAAATGACAGTGCTCATAAGAAAACAAAATGATATAATGGAATTAATACTAAAATAATTATACTTTTTCAAATCCTGATCTTACAAATTGTATTGGAAACATTATCAAAATATAAAATATTTATACTGTATATAAGCACAGAGATCACATATGTACTTTATAATAAGTTACACTGTCTTGTAACAATGGCATATTACATCTCCACTGGCAAGAAGTTGCACATAATGTTCATTTTATCTGAAAGCTAAAATTTATGCATTTACTGCATAAAAACAGGAAAACTGATTAAAGATTGTGGCAATCATTTCTTACTTCAACACATTTAACACTAGAATTACCAGAGTCTACGAAAAAACTCGTAAATCCGTCCCACCTTAAATCGCTTCTTAAAACCGTTCTCACCTCTCCGTCAGCCTTCTTTGTCCTGTAAATGTGCTGATAAAAACAAACTGCAAGCAGCCGGCTATTCCATCCCCCTCAACTACTTACAACGTGCACGAACTTCTCCCAGCTCATGCCTCGATTATTTGGGAGTGAAGTGGAGTTTTAGAGTGTAAATAACAGATTGTTATTTGGAACACACGCATTTCATGTGTGTTCCGTTTCTACAGTAATCTGTTTAAACACAATGTTAAAACAGAAACTTTTTAATATTTTAGTAATAAATGTTACAAAATGAAGGCATAAACTATATGAGTTTTACAACAGCTTCTGTGGCGTACTGGAAAGATTCCGTTGCTTAGAGCACAGCAAACTTGGTGAACTTCAAGAGATCTGAGTTTGATTCCCCGCTGGGGAAAAAAATTACTTATTTATTTTTAATCTTTGTCGTTCTGCCTGCCTGAACTCCCTGTCTATCTATATAGTAATAACAGTAATATTATTATTATATAGGAGCTTCCCTGTCTGCCTATCATATAGTGCCTTTCCTTCCTTTCCTATTCTGTCCTCCGCATGTCCTGGAGTACAAAAGAAACACCACCATACAGCAACATGTGCGAACTGGCAAGATCAGGGAAAAAAACATGCGGTCACTGATTACAAACCGCAAGATGAATGAAAGAGACAATATATGTAAAAACATCATCGCACTAATGCAATATTATTTGAAAACGAACAGCGTCAGATCGGGTTTGAATATGTGCCCGATCTGACGCTGTTCGTTTTCAAATAATATTGCATTTACTGTGCTATTTTAGAATAAAAACATAAAATTGATTTCAGTCAGTCTGTAAGAGCCAGTGTAAATGCATGATAATTGTAAAGGTTAGCTTTTTTTTTTCTAATTCAGTTCCATTCTCTCAGTCACGTTCATGATCCCCCCCTCCCCATCTGACACTGCTGTTTTCACATAAAGACGTGCTATAACTCAAATGTGATTTATTTGGAGACGCGCTATACTCGAATGTGATTTATTTGGAGACGTGCTGTAGCTTGAATGTTATTTATATAGGGAAGAAAGTACAGTGCCAGGTGCTCATTCAGTGTAATAGAAACCATAGCACAGAGAGATGTGTACACTGCAACAAGTACACATGTCGTGATTGTAGGAAGGGTGTGTGGGAATTGTTAATATTTGAATGTGATAATTTTATAAAGCACGGATCGGAAATCAGCAGTTCTTAGCATTGCACCACGTAAGCTGTCGTATCAACTGCCTACTGTAACTTGCTTTATTTTTTCTTCACTTAAAGTCTAGAATAAAAGTGCACTTGTTTTGTTATACTTGTACACCAACATATGTTCCTGTGTTTGAGAGACATGGGCATGCTCAAAAAATAGACGTGTAATGCCACGAAAAGTGCACGCAGGCACTTCAGTTCACAAGCACTGGTACGAGAATGCAGTCACAAGTATGCTGCAGAGCTACAGCACATCTTTATGTGAAAACACCAGTGTCAGATTGGGTGGGGGGGGGGACTAGTGTGGTTGGGTAGAGAAGGATCCTGAACACGACTGAAAGAATGAAAAGTGAATTAAAAAAAAAACTAACCTTTACAAGTATCATAAATCACACTGGCTGTTACACACTGAAATCAAATGTATGCTTTTATTCTAAAATAGTAAGAATAAAAGCAGTTTACTTCTCAAAACTGAGTCGTACAGGATCAAACTCATGACCTTTTGAGTACTAGTCAGAAGCTAAAAACCATTACGCTAGCGTGGCAGTTGTAGTAAGCATGTGTCAATGTGGCATGCTAAGGCGGCTTTTTTTCTGCAGTCATATTTTTGAATAAAAGCATACTTGTTCTGTTATATTTGTACCTTTTGTGAAAGTGTTTCTTTGATATTTGGATTTCAGGCTGTAGCGGTCAGAAGCCGCTAAGATTCACACCGTCGTGAGTGACGGTGATTTATTTATTTTACTCGAGGATTACCAGGGACAACCCCAGCCTTGGCACAACACACACACACATTACAGAGACAACAAAGAAAAACACGCTGGGAATTTAAACGATAAAAAAGTATAATGAAATTAAATTAACTAAAGGAAAGCAATAATACCACCCCTGATCCCTTCGGCGATATTACATTTAACAGATAAACACGACAAACATTCAGTAAAGTCCATGGATGAAATGAGCAGCGGTGAAGTTAAGTCCAGTGATTTGCATGAAGAGAGGGAAATGGAAAACACAGTCCTACCGGTAATTGTTGAAGTATGATGACAGATGAATGGTTCAGGAGCGCTCCTTCTTCCAGGTAAGCCAATGAATCCAGACACCGTCCTCAGTAAACAGTAGACAGGTAGACAAATGATTCTAGACCCCAACAAACAATACAATCCAGGACACGTAGATGTATGGCAGAAAAATGGCAGGCAATTCAACAGATAAATACAAGCACCAAACAAACAAAACAAGAGGTGAGAACGGTTTTAAGAAGTGATTTAAGGTGGGACGGATCTACGAGTTTTTTCGTGGGCTCTGGTAATTCTAGTGTTAATCCAATTTAGGTTCAAGAGCTTATCATGGTAGCACTAGGCTCGAATATTGGCCCAACCTTGGATGAAATGCCAATTTGTTGCAAAGCATACTCAGGCTCTAACACACACTCATTCATACAAGGTCAATTTAATATCACCAAAGTAATATTCGGAATTTTATAATAAAAAATTGCATTAAAATTGCTATAATTAAGATGTTAAAGTCACAAAAAGGGAAATGCAAGCTTCAGACTGTTACAAATGTGTTATTTTTCTTATTTCATGCTGAACATCATAAAGTTCATGAGCACCCATGGAATATAATAAGGTTTAAGGTTTCTTTATTTAGTCATGCTTAAGCAAGAAAACATGACATTTGCCTTCTCAATTGTATCTAATAACAGACAGAATGAAATAAAACAGACAAATAGAAACAAGAAAGGTTAAGGTTAGGCAGTTAGATAATACATATTTACACCAAAAAAAAAAAAAAAAAGGTTACAGGATATACTGTATATCAAAACCTTAATCATTATCTCCGATATATCTTATTGAAAAGTCGTATGGCACTAGGAAGAAAGGAGTTTCTGGAGCGATTTGTGTGGGTTTTCAAAGCGACTATCCTTCTTGATTTACTGAACTTTAGTTCTACATGTAATGGATGACTGTCATCAGCTGAGATGATTTCCAGTTTCTTTAACACTGCCCTCTGACACACACTAGTCAAATCATCTACATCAGCCCCAATAACTTTAGGTGCATACTCTGTAATCTGCTGGAGGTTTTTTGAGTTTTGTTTTGTCAGACTATTAAACCAGGCAATTAAACTGAAAGTGATCACAGACTGGATCACACATAATCTAAAGTAATGTAATGTAATTTGAAACTTACATTCTGCTCTCATCCAGCCTGTTTTAATGATAGTTTTATATGTTTCTGCTTTTGCCACCACTACAGATCACGCAATACAAATATCTGTATTTTATATTTTTATTTCAGTAGATAATACTGTTTTCTGACACTTGTGTTCTGTTACTGCAGGGTGTCTTGACAGCCACAAGGACTGCCATCAGCAGTCAGTGACACAGTTTTCCTTTTCTTCCCACTGGTCGGCACTCCATCAATTTGTTATTGCCCTATAGCATCCTACAGTCAATCGGGTGGCAAGTGCAAATGAGACCTTCAAGATATTTGTGCATAAGCTGGGCAAAGGCCACAGAGTGCATAACTTAGTGCTTAATAAAGGAATAATTTCTAAACTATTATCTATCTATTTATAAGGGCACTCTGAAGCTTTACTGACTTATTGTGGTTTTTATTTATCTGTACAATGGTACTTTATTTTTTTTTGTCTCAATATAGTGGCTTTAAAAAATATTCACTACCCTGGAACTTTTTCAATGCTATTATGGTACCCAGTGGAATACCATTCAACTAAACCTGTGACTTCTAGAGACAGCAACCGCAACAGAAATGTTTTAGGTGTATGAAAGGTTGAATACCTATATACATATATATATATATATATATATATATATATATATATATATACTATATAAAATATATATGCAAAATATTAATGATATATTCACCAATACTAAAAATCTCAATTTAAATATATATAAGCAATAAATTATGATAAAGTAGAATGGGTTGATTGTTTCTTATAGCTGCTTAAATGTATGTATGTACAGTATAAAGAGAAGAACCAAGCAAAATGACACCTTTTATTGGCTATAGATTACAATATGCAAGCTTTCGAGGC
Organism: Polypterus senegalus; assembly: GCF_016835505.1. Taxonomy (NCBI): domain Eukaryota; kingdom Metazoa; phylum Chordata; class Cladistia; order Polypteriformes; family Polypteridae; genus Polypterus; species Polypterus senegalus. The sequence continues at coordinate 120,480,328 of NC_053166.1, read as the reverse complement.
AACTCAGGCCCCTTCTTCAGGCAAGATGTACAGTACAAGCATTTTATTAGGGCATCCATTCCTTGGCTAATTAGTCAGCATATTCATACCTGCAAAAAAATAAATATATATATATACTGTCACACACGTGCGAATAGGAGGATGTTGTGTGGACCAAGTAATGGTAATTCCATGCCAGGCCAGCAACCTTCTCTTGCTATCTCTACAGACCAGCCGCGGGAAAACCTATCTGAATCAAGAATGTCACTTCCAGTTTCGGCGCCCAGGAAAACGTCACTTCCAGTTCCGGTGCCCAGAAGATTGTCATTTCCAGTTCCGGCGCCCAGAAGATTGTCACTTCCGGTCCCGGCTCCCAGACTGATGTCAGAGAAACATCACTTCCCGTCAACCTATATCACTTCCAGTTAACATACGTCACTTCCTGTTTGACCATTTAAAACCGCCATCTTTTCAAACCTTGATCAGTTCTGTTTTGACTCCGTACTGGCAACATCATTGCATGAACTTAAACAAATCCTTTGCAGCTAGGAATATTATACGGGGGGCTGCCCCAAACCTTTTCTACGTGTGTCGAGTTGCTTCATTTTACAGTGGCGTAGTCAACATGATGATAGCCTCCAGGAGAGAACGGAGGATAAACCTCAACCTAGGCTCGACACATGCTCATATACCAACAAACTATCAGATGGGTAAGTACCGCTCCCGAGTTGCCGAGTGGGCGTCAGTTGGGGAGTGTCGGGGAAAGCTTGAGTATGCTTCGACCCATCATCCTTTTAAAGGTCTGGAGAAAAATAGCCCCGGGAACCACAGACTAGAGCCAAGTGCGTCAGGGGACGCCTTGGGTACTTATTTTGGCCTCCTGGGTGTGGGGACTGCCCCATCATATCCCACAAAGGACAAGCCCTTTAATAAAGATGGGAAAAACCCAGGTTGGCAGGTGAAAAACATAATGGCCTGGACATTTAACCCAGCTAAGGCAACCAGGAAACAGGCCGTGGCTTTATGGGCTAAGGCTAAAACCCCATAAAAATTCCAGCCACCGAATAGCGGAGCAGGTGGCCTGCGCTTTGTTGCTCTGAAGCCTACCCGGAAAAATCGCCCAGCCGGCCTGGGAATATACTAATATTATCTCATTAATTGAGATGATAGACCACATAAAGGCAGAAATTGGCTTGGGAAGGTCAGAATGGGACTCGGGTGAACCCGGGCGTGCTTGCGTCCCTAATACAGAGTCCCGCGGCTACAATCCGAAGCATATTTGAATGGACTCTGAAACGCGCCGGCAGGCCCTGCAAAGCAACAAAGGGGTCTGCGGAGTAATGTGGGAGGAGGCACGGTGCGCTCTCGCTAATCCACTGGCTTGTTTGCATACGGGAGAAGTACTAGTTAATGGAATCAAAGTAATTGCTTTATTCGATTCCGGCAGTAACATTTTCATTGTTGCTTGCCATTTGATATTACCGCGACAATGGTGTAAAAATAAGACCTGCATTACCTGTATTCACGGGGATGTTCAGTATTATCGATCCGCCAACTGCTTCATCTGTCGAGACGGCATAGTAAAAAAGTTAATGGTGGCTGTGATGGATAATCCTCCTTTTCTCGTGATACTAGGAAGAGATTGGGTCAATATAAATAGCAGTGATTCAGGCACTTCTCCCCGATCACTAGGTCTAGTCACGGACGCTGATTCTGCGGCCGCAACTTCCTCCACGCAGTGTTTACAGCCGGCAGAGGAGCGGACTTCGGCCTCTGGTGATGACGACGAAACACCAGGGATGTCGCAACCCGAGACATCATCAGCGAGCGCTATGACGGCTCGGGATGAAAACCTGCCCCTTGAGGTCGAATCCGATCCTCTCTCACGTCTGCAGTTTCAATTCAGGCAGACGCCGGCTTCATTTAAAAGGGAGCAATGGAATGACGACTCCCTTAAATTTGCAAAGAATGCAGTCGTTCTGATAGACGGCCAACACACCTCGCATCCAATGCCACAGGGTCCTCACTTTGTGCTAATGATCTGTTATACCGGGTGGCAGAACATGAGGGACAGACAAGGTCACTGTTGTTAGTATCGCAAACTTACCGGCGAGAGGTCTATGAACTAGCACATACCCATCTGTTGGGAGCCCATTTGGGTCCCGAAAAAACACTAGAGAGAATTAAGTTCTGATTTTATTTGGCCCGGAATTAACGAGGAGGTTTGCCGCTTTTGTATATCCTGTCCGGAATGTCAATTGAGGCAAATTCCTAGGAGGGACTGTGCTCCTCTAATTCCCTTACCCTTAATAGATATCCCTTTTGAACGGATTGGGGTCGACCTGGTGGGACCCCTAGAACCCTCAGCCAGAGGTCATAAATATATATTGGTCCTGGTAGATTATGCTACCCGGTTTCCAGAGGCTGTTCCGCTGCGCTCAGCTACTTCAAAAGCTATCGCACGGGAATTAGTTGGGTATTTGCGCGTGTCGGAATCCCTAAAGAAATCCTGACGGATCAAGGGACTCCTTTTACCTCGCAGACGTTCAGGGAGACTGCCAAGCTACTTCAAAAAAAATACTTAAAGACCGCGGTATATCATCCTCAAAGCGATGGTCTTGTAGAGAGGTTTAATCAGACTCTCAAACAGATTTTGCATAAAGTAGTCAATGAGGATGGAAGGAACTGGGATCAGCTCCTCCCCCTCGTCCTTTTTGCATATAGGGAAGTTCCACAAGCCTCCACGGGGTTCTTACCGTTTGAATTATCTATATGGACGACAGCCCCGGGGCATATTAGACGTTCTAAAAGAAGGATGGGAGGAAGAGGCCCTCCCGTCAACAAATATATTAGAGTATATTGCACAGTTACGCGATAGATTTGAAAAAATTAGACCCATATTAAAAACACATATGGAAAAGGTGCAAGCAGCTCAGGCCCGATGCTATAACCGGGGTACGTCTCTGCGGGAGTTCCACCCGGGAGGCCGTGTCATGGTTTTAGTTCCTACCTCTCATTCCAAATTACTGGCTCATTGGCAAAGCCCTTATGAAATTAAGGAGAGGAAGGGGCTGGTCGACTATTTGGTGAAACAACAAAATCGTCGACCCAGCGAGCGGATTTATCATGTTAATCTGCTGAAACCGTGGAAGGACAGGGATTCCGAACCCTCCTCCGGACAGCTCCGCTCTCTCTTCGCTCATCAATTACACCTTAATTTCGGAGATAATTTGACTCGCCAACAACGTCAGGAGCTCGAAGCAGTTATCCTGTCTGTCCCTGAGGTAGTCAGTGAAAAACCAGGTCGGACCTCCCTGATTGTGCATGACATTGTGACGAAACCTGGGGTTATAGTCCGAGAACGCCCATACAGAATTCCCGAGGCAAAAAAGGCTGAAGTGGAGTTGGAGATCAGACGGATGCTGGAGCTAGGTGTGATTGAGGAAAGTTATAGTCCCTGGTCCAGTCCTATCGTTATGGTCAGTAAGCCCGATGTAAGTTGGAGGTTTTGCAATGACTTCCGTCGGCTTAACCAAGTCTCCCAATTTGACGCCTATCTGAAGCCGCGAGTGGATGACCTCCTTGAGCAGCTAGTACATGCCAAATTTTTGACTACTTTAGATATGACTAAATGGTACTGGCAGGTTCCCTTAACGGACTCCGCTAAGGAAAAGACAGCGTTCAGCACCCCTAGCGGTCACTGGCAATATCGTGTCCTCCCATTTGGATTACATGGGGCACCTGCGACCTTCCAACGTCTGGTGGATAAAGTGTCCCGTCCTCATAATTCATATAGTGCTGCCTACTTGGATGATGTTGTCATCTAATCCAACACCTGGGAGGAACACATACTGCAGGTTGAAGCTGTATTGCGGACACTGGCAGAAGCTGGACTTCGTATCAACCCGAAAAAATGTTACTTTGGTTTGGTCGAGGCCAAATATTTAGGCTATCTAGTGGGCCAGGGTTTGGTGAGATCACAGTGTTCTAAAATAGATGCCATTGTAAATTGGCCCCATCTGATAACCAAGAGGCAAGTTCAAGCAATTCTCGGTTTAGCGGGTTACTATCGCCGGTTTCTACCCCGGTTTTCCGAGAGAGCTACGCCCTTGACAAACCTCACAAAGAAGGGTCAAACTAATCATGTGGTATGGGATGAGATATCAGAGGCTGCATTCAGTGACCTGAAACTGGCCCTTTCGTTAGCTCCTATATTAAAGGCACCAGATTTTTCCTTACCTTTTATTCTCCAGACGGACGATTCAGACAAAGGTCTTGGAGCCGTGCTGAGCCAGAGCATCAATGGAGTTGAGCACCCCATTATGTACCTGAGCCAGAAACTGTTTGTATCGGGAAACTAGGTATGCGGCAGTGGAGCGGGAGGCTTTGGCTGTTAAATGGGCGAGTATTCAGCTGAGATACTACCTCTTGGGTCGTGAATTCACTCTTGTGACGGACCATGCACCCTTACAGTGGATGGCCTTGCACAGGGAGTCCAATCCGTGGGTCATGAGGTGGTTTTTGGGTCTACAGCCGTATAAGTATTCGGTCATTTATCGCCGGGGTGTTCTGCAAGCCAATGCCGATGCCCTTTCTAGACGCCATGACTTCTCGGACCGACGGGTCTGGGCTGAGGGGGGGGGCCATGTCACACACGTGCGAATAGGAGGACGTTGTGTGGACCAAGTCATGGTAATTCCACGCCAGGGGAGGGCGGGGTGCATTAAACCTTCTCTTGCTATCTCTACAGACCAGCCACTTCCAGTCACTTCCCGTTCCGGCACCCAGAAGATTGTCACTTCCAGTTCCGGCACCCAGAAGATTGTCACTTCCGGTCCCGACTCCCAGACTGATGTCAGAGAAACATCACTTCCGGTCAACCTACATCACTTCCAGTTAACATACGTCAGTTCCTGTTTGACCATTTAAAACCGCCATCTTTTCAAACCTTGATCAGTTCTGTTTTGGACTCTGTACTGGCAACATCATTGCATGAACTTAAAAGAATCCTTTGCAGCTAGGAATATTATACAGGTTGCTGCCCCAAACCTTTTCTACGTGTGTCGTGTTGCTTCATTTTACAATACCTTATGGAATATGTACAGTATATGCTTTCTTAACCCAATTAATGATTTCTGTGTGTAAGATGCTATTCCACCAGCAGTAAGTGCAAAGCAGGAAACAACACTGGACAGTCTGCTAGTCTGTTACAGGACAACCTTTATACAGTATATCTGTTGAATTGTATATGAATATGCCACCTTCCAAAATTATCCTGCAGGTAGAGGTGTTGTGCTTAAAACCATATCATTTAGGAAATACATAAATGCAGACCGATACAACTGGTACATATTAACAAAAGAGTTACAGTCCAACAAAACAATAATTTTTAAGAAACAAATCAGAAAAATTTAACACATCCAATGGCAGCTGATGACCCAGCTGAATTACATTCCAATCAGGATAAATAATATGGTAGAGTTGCACTAAGTCGTATATGAGATATATTATGTCAAAACGTAATTTAGCCAATCAAATTCTTGTATTGAAAAAGTGACAGATGCACCTCCCCTTTTAGTGCAACAAGTGTGTGGGGATTTGCATATACCCACATAACATCACCAACCTAACTATACGATAACCCTGTCCAATAGGATGAATTTGGACACCAACAAGGTTTACCATATTTAAAGATTTTAGCCATCTGCGAGAGGAGGACTTTGCATTGCTCACAATGATAGCTTGCAAAGGCATTTTAAAAACATCTCCCTTTCCGATGTACTCAAAGTCCACCTCTCTTTCCTCACTTTCTACGTTTCAATGCTTTTAATTAGTCTTGAAAAGTGGGAGTTCAGGGTAAGTAACTGGAAACTGGTATCATTGATGTAAATAAACAATGCCGGCCAAACACCTAATTTCGTGCACAGGTAATGTGTAAGAGTCCTATTGGATAACAAAGGCGATAGCAATGAAAAGTAAAAAACTTTCACAGATGTTATAAAGCATTTTATAACAATAACTACTTACAGACAAATAAAAGATAAAATAAGCGATTAACACGATTTAAGAACAAAAACAGACACAAAACACAGAGAAATGCTCTGAGAGGTCAGTGCAGCAATGTTCATGAATAGAGTACAGCCTTCAATCAAAATACAATGGTGTATAAATGACAACCTGCAAAGTCAATTTTAAAACAAACTAAAACTGTACCATTAGTTGAGTCAAGCGATAGTAATGACAGTGTTAATTGGTCATGAGAAATGACTGAACCTCCGAGATATGCCTGATTCATTTGGTCACCTGAACATTCACTGTGGTGCAAAAAGTTGTGTGGCAAAAGGGCAAAATGATTGCAATCAAGTAGAAGGACAAGCAAAACATTAGCCCCCTAAGGACTGTTCATAATGTAACAGCTATCATTTGTGTGAAGAGAAATGTGTCACAAAGCCTTGCATTGATCATGTAAATCAGGCACTGACATTCTACCCTCTGAAGTGCAAGCAGCAGAAAAATATAAGAAAAGTGTGCAAAGAAACACACTTCTACTTCCTGATTGTGATGTTGGGCTATACATTGTTTCAAAACCTGTCACACAAAACATGTGTATTAAATCTGCATCAGTAAAGTAGTGGACTTTAGATATACATTTCCTTCTGTATTTATGTTGATTTTTTCATATTTACATGTAACTTAACACATAAAAGATTTTTTCTTTTTGACAAAAATTCAATGTTTTTGACTTGTTTTTCTGCGGATAAATATAACACTTAGAAGTCTACCTTACTCTTCAGAAAGGCCATACCAGTTCCTTAGCTAAAGATGTTGCCTGTTGAAATGAATCAAGGTATAAACTGCAACCATACTCTATTTGCAACATTTTGTGTTACATTAACCAGATGCGATGCAACATCAGCTTACAGGGAGTCCATGACAAACAGGAAAAAAATGCAAATAAACTTATGTAAATACCAACAGTTGGAAATGCAATTGGTTAACATCATAGACTAATTATTCTCTGTGAAAAATAACAGTAATGCAGTCAATGTAACAGAAGGAGGCAAATGACAATGCTAATTTACTAGAAATATGGTTAGGGTAGAATTAAAAATGAATATAAAAAGAGAAATACAATGTAGCATGTATATATATATATATATATATATATATATATATATATATATATATATATATATATATTGTGATAAATGGTACTTCCGGGCTGCTTAAAAACTGATGAAGTGTCATTTGACCCAGAAGAAGAGGAGGAGCACTTCTGGGTCAAGGAATATATAAAGAACTGGCCGAGACCCAGCAGAGAGAGCCGGAGTTGGGAGAGAGTGTGACAGAGCTGCTGGGAGGAGAGAATTGTATTTGTTGATTATTTGATTATTGAGAATTGTGGTAATTGTGGTGCTTTGTGCGCTTTATTTAAGAAAATAATTAAAAATCTGCTTGGTGCTTTTAAACGTGTGTCCTGAACATCTGTCTGGTGGGTTTCACAGGGCAACAACACCCTCTAGCGTCCACAATATATATATATATATATATATATATATATATATATATATATATATATATTTTTTATATATGTATTGTGGCAGGAGGCTGGTGGCCAGACCCAGCTGGGATACCTGGAAGGACTGGGAGGCAGCTTATATGTCCCCTGGACCATGAGGGGGCAACCACCCTGGATAAAGTGGGGACCATGTGGACAGAGCTAGGAGGCTTAAACCTATAGGGACCCGTGGCCACTGCCAGGGGTCGCCCTGTGCATCATGGAGCCCATGAAACCGGCATTTCCGTCACACCTGGAAGAAGAACCTTCCAGGGACGCCCGTAGTGCTTCTGGGTGCTAGTGTGGCACTTCCGCCACATCAGGAAGTGCCACAGGAAGGTCATCAGCAAGCACCTGGAGCACATCCAGGTGAATATAAAAGGGGCCGCCTTCCTACAGTGGGAGAGCTAGAGTCAGGAATTGGAGCAGGACGAAGCTCCAGTGACAGGAGGAAGAAAGACGGCCCACGGACATTGGGAGAGGCCTGTGTTGGGAGTGATTGGTGCGGGAGCACCGTGTGTTGTGTGGGACTGTTAGACTTAATAAACATGTGTTTTATAAAGGTGCTGGTGTTTGTCTGATGGCGTTCAGACCAGCTCTCACAATATATATATATACAGTACACCCCCAAAATTTGCGGGGGTTACGTTAAACCCTTAAACTGTCTCATACTTGGGGGTTAATGCATCCCTGGATGCCAAATACTTTTTTGCTGCACTTTAAGTAAACTTCATAATTCACAAAGAAAAAGTGAAATTTTTTTTTCATGCAAAGTGCATCACGATTACTGCAACACTGATCATTTTACACACTGCTAATGAACTGTAAAAACTATTTAAAAAACTACTGGAACAATATGTACAAAGTGCAACTGACACCATGGATGAAACTCAGTACTGTAAATCACTGAGCCAACTGCACTTAAACTGGCTGCACGCAAGTACACAGAGGTAAGCACTAATGCTTGCAGGCTAGTCTAGTGCAGCGGCTCAATCCCAAGGACAGTGAGGCTGCAGTACTGCAGGGTGTCACGCTTGAGTCACAGAATTGCACAGAAACATAGGAGATTGTAGGGACAGGAACTTTATTCAAACAATTCAAACAAACATGTCTCTTTCAGAAGTAAAAGGAGCTTAGTATGCAGTTAGCTATCGATTAAAGAATTGACAGATATCATAGGGAGCACAACCCCCAACAGGAGCAAAGAATGTCTGGGGGAGGAGAGAGAAACAAAGCAATCAGCCAAAAAGGACAGGTGTTGTTCAGGCTTTTAAGTAAGTGGAGCGTCGCGCATATCACGCGACAGAGCAGCCGCAAGTAAGCCCAGCAAGAGCAAAGTGAAGGTAATCTATCAGCGTTTTTTAAAAGGGGGTTTTTGAGGAGCGTCTGTGTCTTCGAGGGGTGCGTTCGGCCCCCCTGCTCACAAGGGGCTGCCGCTAAGATTCACACCATCGAGAAGACAGTGATTTATTTATTTTTATGGTGGAGATTCCAGGGACGCACCCAGCCTTGACCCAACCCGCACGCACTAACAGAGACAAAAACAAAGCAAACACATAATCAATTAGCAAATAAAGAATGTAATAAAAACAAATGAAATAAGAAAACAATGATACCACCCCTGTTCCCCTTACGGCGATTGCACATTAAATACAACAAAGCACAAAAAAAACACACACAGTAAATCATGAAAAAGTTAATGAAAAACGGCAACGGATGAAATGAAATGATGAAAATAGATAGTCCAGAGATCTGCATGTTGAATTGGAATGTACAGATAGTCCTACTGGTAGTTCCTGAAATGGTGAAGATGGGTGGATGGGTTCAGGAGCGCTCCTTTCTTTGCAGGATGGCCATGAATTCACTTACAGTCCTCATGTACACAGGCAGACGGCAGACAATCCAGACGCACGAAACAATCCAGGACCAAATGAATAAGTACAAGCAACCCAACAGAAAGCAGACAGACAGGAACTTGAAACACAAATTGCAAAAACTTTTTTTTTGCTTTTGGTCACCGGCTCCCTTTTTAAAAGCTGCACTGACATCCTTTGACCTCACCAGCCCCAGCACCCTCAGCAGAAAAGCAATCATCCCTGATGGAAGATCGCAGGAATTGTGGGAAAGAAGGGTCCTTTCATCGGATTAGCTGGCCCAGCATTGTTTCAGTCATGGAATGGTCAAATGGGGGAGGCAGGTTGATGGATGAGGTCTCCAGGACTCTAAACAAATCCAAATCATATTCTCTGATATCATCTACTATTAAATTCTGCTACGTACTTCTAAACATTTTATTTGTATACTGTATTGACACCCCCCTTCTTTTTGACACCCACTGCACGCCCAACCTACCTGGAAAGGGGTCTCTCTTTGAACTGCCTTTCCCAAGGTTTCTTCCATTTTTCCCTACTGGGTTTTTTTTGGGAGTTTTTTCCTTGTCTTCTTAGAGAGTCAAGGCTGGGGGGCTGTCAAGAGGCAGGGCCTGTTAAAGTCCATCGCGGCACTCCTTGTGTGATTTTGGGCTATACAAAAATAAATTGTATTGTATTGTATTATAATCAGACCCACTGCAGGGACTGCTGAGAGTTGCAGTTTTAAATTCTATTGGCTACTTTCACCATCCCAAGCCGCAGTTTTCTCTACAGTTGCTTCCTGTTTCCTTTACAGTACAATATTGCCACGAAAAAAGCCATAAAAATTGCGGAGGATATTTGTGGTTTCCACTAACAATTATTAGTTAGGGTCTAAGGAAAAAATTGTGAATGACTGAGGCAGCGAACTCTGAACTACGACTTAGCGGGGGTCTACTGTATATACAGTATATATATATTATATATATATATATATATAACTAATCCAACGTCTTTCTGTCTGTCTGTCTGTCCACCTTCATGAGAGAACTACTTAACAGATTTAGAATCAGGTTTTTTTTCTATAATTTGCTTGAACATTCCGGTTGATTTATTATAGTTCACTTGAGGTACCGAGTTATTTGTACAAATCCGAGAGAGATGCAGAGGGCCGAGGGGAGTGGGAAACCATTAATGCTTTTTTCCTATATTTCAACTGCTGACAGACATAGATGTCACCCATTTAATAATCTACTGCAGTGTTTATTTAATTTCTTTTTGGCTGTTCTGTTAAATTTGTTTTGTTTTAGATATCACATATGTATATACTGTATGTTTATACAAGCAAATAATATCTGTAATATTTTTTAGCTGTTAAATAAATATGTCATTCTACTGAAACTCTAGTCAGCTTCCATCATCTTAGAGCAGTGTTTCTTAAACTAAACATGTTTGTGATAGGATGCCAAAAGTAACTGCAGAGTGATACACTGCCTGCTTTTTATTAAACTATTTATTGTGGTAGTATGTGTAACTCCATCAATGCATCACAGAGAGACTTTGTTTCTCAGGCACTAAAATATAATAAATATTCCCCACAACACCATCTCCCCTCTCATAACCAGTGAAACAGTCAGAGTGAGATTACTGAGAAGAAAAAACACATATAAGAAGGAAGCTGAGATGAGGAAATGACAGACATAAGCTTGTGAGGTGATCAGACTGTGGTACTAGTTTGAGAAACAAGTGTGTGTGTGCTATGAACGGAGAGTGAATAAGATGGGGTATATATTTAATGCAATGGCTTTGTTGTATGCTAAATTAATTTTCAGTGGCCATGGGCAACTGGTCCTTACTTCATTGCATGTTTGCTGTAACGTCATACAATGAATCTCATTCTGTACAAGAGGTGCAAGGAAGATATTGCACAAAGTTTAATGTGCTTTGGCGAGAAAGAATTCCTTCAAGTGACACTGCTTTAAAGTAGTTCAATACACTTCAATCTAATGTTTGGACCACTGAGAACTGTAAGAACAACAGAAAAAACCAAAAGGCTGAGACAAGTGGTAGACATTCTGTGTGATATCAGTCAATAGCATTAAACAGTTCAAACTGGACTGTTTGCCAAATTATTTATTACAATAAATTCTGTCAGCTGTATAAACAAACAGTGAATAAATTTTTTAGGAATAATTTAACTACTTTTTTACTCAGTTTATTGAACTGTTAAATGAACACCAGGAAATACTGAAGTATTTGTTTAGAAATAATTGTTGCTATATTAATGGTGGAGCTCATTTGAAGAATGCTATTTAAAATGTTATTTAAGTCAAGGTAAATTAACTATACCAATTAATTTCTTTGAACACTTTACTTCTTATCTGACACTGTAAATCAAATAACTAACTTAAGTGAACATTTGCCCCATCCTTTTAGAAGTCATCATTTAGTAAACCTTACACCCCAAGAACTAAGCATTTATAATTGCACTAATACTGTATATCTCAGCAATCTATTCTGTCTTTTGAAAGATTATATTTTGGAAGATTTTACTAACAATACAATTGTTTTCCACTTTTCTCTTTAGTAATATTCATGTGAGATAAATGCTTGGACAGAAACATATTTATTGTTTTTTTATTATATTGCCATTGTTAGTTGTTTATTTATTGCTCTGCTGTCATTATGATAATATTTCTGCTGCTGCCATCTTCTTCCAATGGCCAGTCTCCTCACACTATCCCTACTACATCACTACACTATTCCTACCATATCAACTCAAATGGCCAGTTACAAGTTCACCTCTGGCCATCAGTGAGGACTGTCCATAACTCAAGACCAATAATGGAGACAACTGAGGGAACTACACACAGGAAAAGATGGAGTCAGTCTGCAAGCTGACCAACTTTGTGGTGTCCTCTGTCACCTGTTTTGTTTGTCCATAAGGCTTCAGATAGTGCCACTGCCTTGGAAAACATTCTGCACTGTTCCTGTTCCAAAGAAGGCAGATGCTTCTTCACCTGGGGCCTCATGTATAACGCCATGTGAAAACATGGCGTATGGACAAAAGTGCAAATGGGCATACACACAAAAAAATTCAGATGCACAACTTGGTAAAGCCTGCATCATGGATGTGAATCTGAAAAAGAAAGGGAAACCACACAGGAACAGTAACACTGCTTTGACGCAGAGTGCCACAGTTAGCAAAACTGAACAGAAATGTGCGTACACAATGGGTTGTGCTGCCGTAAGAATGTGCTTGGCTTTACACTAAGTTTAGTTTTGATACAATGTGATGTGAGTGTGGAAATGGGCGAACAAAACATTTTTATGCGTATGCACTGTTTATACATGAGGCCCCTGATGACTACAGACTAGTGGCACATACATCTCACATCATGAAAACCTCTGACTGGTCCTAGACAATATGACTGGAATGTATCCTCTTGTGGTAGACCATTTGGACCCATTGCAGTTTACCTGTAAGACAAAGATTGGAGCTGAGGATGCAATTATCTATTTGCTCCTCAAGGCTTATGCTCACCTGGACAAAGCTGGCAACACTGTGAGCATTATGTTTTTGATTTCTCCAGTGCCTTCAGGACCATCCAGATATCCCTATAAAAGCAGTAAGGCTCAGTGATATGCTGGTGGAGGAGCCTATGGTGTTCTAGATAACGGACTATCTGTTGGGAAGACTGCAGTTTTTGAGATTCAAGGACTGTGTTTCTGATACTGATGTCAGCAACACGGGAGCATCACAAGGAACAGTTCTGTCTCCTTTTCTCTTTACTCTGTACATCTCCGACTACAAATACTGTATAATACCAGGTCATGTTACTTGCAGTAATTGTCAGATGGTTCTGCACTTATGGGGTGCACTGATAAAGGGGTTGAGACAGAGTATAGGAATCAGGTGGAGACCATTATTTATTGGAACAAAGAGAATTATCTGCACCTTAACATCAGCAAAACCAAGGAACTAGTTATTGATTTTTGCCACACCAAATAGCCTCTTTGCCTGGTCACTATTCAAGATTGGGGTTCCACAATAATGACAGGTTGGACTGGTCTTGGAAACACAGAGGAACTATATATGAAAGGGCAGAGCAGGATTGTTTTCCTTAGGAGACTATGATTCTTTATTGTGGGAAGTGACATCCTTCACATCTTCTACAACTCTGTGATGGCCAGTGCAATTTTCTACGCTGTGGAGTGCTGAACTGGAAACATCACTTCAAAAGTGGCCCGCTAAATCAACAAGTTAATTAATAGGGCAAGCTCAGTTATCGGACATACTTCAGACCCCCAGGGGGTAGTAGTGAAGAAGAAAATGAAAACAAAACTGAGTGCCATTATGAACAATGTTCCACATCCTCTTTCTGACACACTAACACTGAAAACTTTCAACCTATGAATTATTCGGCAGAAGTATGTCAAGAAACACTCCTGGGGCACCTTCATACCAACAGCAATTCACCTGTACAATGCCTCACTGTGACTGTGACAGCTAAGTCAGAACTTTTCTTTCTTATTAATTTTCTTGCTTTTTAATAATTCTAGTTTGTGTTCAGGCCAAAGTGTGTGTTTATTAATTTATGTACTTGTTTATCTATGTATTTATTATTTATTTATTTAAAGAGATTCTGTTAAAGGCTAAATTTCCCTCTGGGGACAAATATCTATCTATCTATCTATCTATCTATCTATCTATCTATCTATCTATCTATCTATCTATCTATCTATCTATCTATCTATCTATCTATCCTCTCCTTAAGCCCCAGTATGGTACCAATTTTATTTTTTGAGTCCTCACATTAAAAAGCTTAAGAATCCCTGTCTTAGAGGATTAGGATCTGTTACATACCAGTCAGTTAAACACACACAAGGTTTAACATTTGGTATTCATCTAACAAAGAACAAAGTTTACCGGTGTAAAATATTCTGAAATACAAAACGTTTAGACTGGTATTCTAACAGCAGGCAGAACACTGCTGAAGAACTCCTTCAGAAATGTTCAACACTTGAATTAAACATATTTTGTTTCTGTAAATTAACATTTACCTATTTTTAACATTACATATGTCCTAACAAAAACCATCACTATTATTTATAATAGTTTAACACGTGTATTAACACATTATTATACATAGCAGCTCCATTGTTTAATCAACTCCAGAGTGCTTAACAGAGTAACTATAATTTTAAAATTAATTTCCCTTGAGATTATGAACCTCACAGTTCTTAATAATTTAATCACATATGTTTTCATGTACTGTAGCACCTTTCATTAGTGGTCACAACTCCAGGATACTGGGTTCAAATCCCAAACTTGGCAATATCTATTTTCACATTCTTCCAGTGTCTATGTGGGATTTTTTCTGGGTATTCTGGTTTTCCTCTCACATTTCAGACATGTGCAGTTTAGGTTGATTTAGGACTAAGTTATTCCTGTATGAGTGAGTGCGTTGTTCTTTGTGGCTGTGACCAATGATGGACTGCTGCTCTAAGCAGTGTTGGCTCCTACCTACCAGTTAATGCTGCCCGAAAAGGATCTTTAGGATTAATGACATTTTCATTATAAACATCAAATGTCTTTACAAAGCAATTACTTATTTTATGTAACAACCAAAGGTCAACACTCGTTTTTCAGAAACCAATTTGGGCAATTAGGTGGCATAGTCTAGATGACATACCTGTGGAAGCATAGAGGTGTTTAGGAGAGATAGCAGTGGAGTTTTTAATCAGATTGTTTAATGGAATCTTGGATAGTGACAGAATGCCTGAGGAGTGGAGAAGAAGTGTACTTGTGCCGATATTTAAGAATAAGGGGCATGTGCAGAACTGTAGAAACTACAGGGAGATAAAATTTATGAGTCACAGCATGAAGTTATGGGAAAGAGTAGTGGAAGCTAGGTTAAGAAGGAAGGTGATGATCAGTGAGCAGCAGTATGGTTTCATGACAAGGAAGAGAACCACAGATGCGATGTTTGCTCTGAGGATGTTGATGGAGAAGTAGAGAGAAGGCCAGAAGGAGTTGCATTGAGTCTTTGTGGACCTAGAAAAAGCATATGACAGGGTGCCTAGAGAGAAGCTGTGGTATTGTATGAGGAAGTTGGGAGTGGCAGAGAAGTACGTAAAAGTTGTACAAGATATGTACGAGGGAAGTGTGACAGTTGTGAGGTCTGCGGTAGGAGTGACGGATGCATTCAAGGTGGAGGTGGGATTGTATCAGGGATCTGTTCTGAGCCCTTTCTTATTTGCAATGGTGATGAACAGGTTGACAGATGAGATTAGACAGGAGCCCTGTGGACGATGATTTTTGCTGATGACATTGTGATCTGTAGTGAGAGTAGGAAGCAGGTTCAGGAAACCTTGGTGAGGTGAAGATTTGCTCTGGAGAGGAGAGGAATGAAGGTCAGTAGGAACAAGAAAGAATACGTGTGTGAATGAAAGGGAGGTCACAGGAATGGTGAGGATGCAAGGAGTAGAGTTGGCGAAGGTGGATGAGTTTAAATACTTGGGACCAACAGTACAGAGTAATGGGGATTGTGGAAGAGGGGTGAAAAAGAGAGTACAGTCAGGGTGGAATGGGTGGGGAAGAGTGTCAGGAGTAATTTGTGACAGATGGGTATCAGCAAGAGTGAAAGGGATGGTCTACAGGATGGTAGTGAGTCTAGCTATTCTATATGGTTGGAGACGGTGGCACTGACCAGAAAGCAGGAGACAGAGCTGGAGGTAGCAGAGTTAAAGATGCTAAGATTTGCATTGGGTGTGACGAGGATGGATAGGATTAGAAATTAGTACATTAGAGGGTCAGCCAAGGTGGGATGGTTTTGGTTTGGACATGTGCGGAGGAGAGATGCTGAGTATATTGGGAGAAGGATGTTAAAGATAGAGCTGCCAGGAAAAGGAAAAGAGGAAGGCCTAAGAGGTTTATGGATGTGGTGAGGGAGGACATGAAGGTGGTGGGTGTAGCAGAGCAAGATGCAGAGGACAGAAAGACATGGAAAAAAATGATCCGCTGTGGCAACCCCTAATGGAAAGAAGAAGAACAAGAAGACAGCATAGTGGCCCAGTTGTAGCATTGCTGCTTTGGAGTAAGGCAACCAGGGTTCACATCCCAGGTCCCCTATTCATGGAGTCTGCATGTTGTCTGATTATTTTTTGTATCTCGACTTGCTTGCACAGTCTTGATCAACTTTACAAAGTAATAATTTCTTACATAGTGCCTTGATTTGTGTGAATACTCTAATATCTCAGCACAGTGAAATTAATTCTTGCATTATATAGTGCCTTCCATTGCAGAAATTCTATTTCAAAGCAGTCAGTATAACAAATTTGCGTATGATGAAGGAAGTACCTTTCATGCAAACTCCAGCTAAGAAACAGAACTGTGGTGGTACTGACATGCACAATGCATATATGCAATATGTTAATCTTTAATGACACAGGACTGTAATTCAATAACAAGAGGGCACTAATTTGGCAGTAACATGCAAAATGTGGGGTTTAATAAGCTGTCAATTATTTTGTACTTCATCTTTCAAAGTTTTAAGAAGTATCTAAAGCTTGTTGGCTTGAAATACGAATTCATTCTAACTTCCCCTTGGGGGCAAAGAATGTGTATTATCTATCTGTCCATCTATCTATCTAATACAGTGCCTTTATATTTATAAATTTACCTATCTATATGTTATAGTGCTTTTATATCTATCTATCTATCTATCTATCTATCTATCTATCTATCTATCTATCAAGTCACTATGCCTTGGGGAAATTCTGAATAACTGAAAATAGCAAATATTATCCCATTATATAAAAAGGGTGATAGGACAGATCAAAGCAACTATAGGTCAGTAAGCTTTAATGTGTTTCACATGTACATTAATGGAAGGAATTATTAAAGGAAAGATTGAGCAACATATAGCAAGAAGAGGAGTTGTACTGCACTGTACAGTCAGCATGGGTTCAGTTGGGGAAGGTCATGTTTTACTAACATTTCTATGAGGAAGCAACAAAAGAAAATGATCAAAGTGGAGCATATGATATTATTTATTTTGAGTTTTAGAAAGCATTTGATAAGCTGCCACATGAGAGGTTGGGCATTTAAACTAAAAGAAGTGGGACTTCAGGGTGTTGTTTGTACATGGGTGCAGAATTGGCTTAGACACAGGAAGCATAATGTTATGGTTCAAAGAACCTTATCAGAATTAGCTGATGTTAAAAGTGGTGTCCCTTAGGGGTTGGTGCTAGGACCTGTGCTATTATTAATATACATAAATAATTTGCATAGCAATTTAAGTAACAAGCTGGGTAAGGTTACACATGATGCCAAGCTAGATAGATTGGCAGATAATCTAGAATTTGTTGAATCATAGAGGGACTAGGGCAGCATACAGGCTTGGGTAGATTTGTGGCAGATGAAGTTTAATTGTAGGAAGTAAACATGTTAGGTTTGAATAAACAATGGGAGATCTGAAAATCTGAAGTACTCCTTATGAGAAGCATTTAGGAGTCATAGTGGACTCTAAGCTATCGATTTCTTGACAGTGTTCAGAAGCCATTAAGAAGGCTAACAGAATGTTAGGTTATATAGCATGATGTTTGGAGAACATGTCAAAGGAGGTTTTGCTTAATCTTTGTAACACACTGGTGACGCCTCATCTGGAGTACTGCTGTGCAGTTTTGGTCTCCAGGATACAAAAAAGACAGCAGCACTGTAAGTCTAGAGAAGAGTGACTAGACTGATTCCTGGGCAACTGGGGATAAATTATGAGGAATGATTGTAAGAGCTGAGCTTTTTCAGTTTAAGCAAAAATAGATTAAGTAAGAGGTGACATGATGAACTGTTTAAAATTATGAAGGGAATTAGTACAGTACTAGTTTGTTAAGCAACTAATATAAGTACAAAAGGAAAAATGTAACTGTTACTTAGCATCCCTTTCCCATCTGACTTGTTGCTCACTATTGTTCACTTACATTTCTCAGCATGGTGCCTCAGAGAAAGCACTTAGGTCCCTAAACCATAGGGCATTGTGTGGATTCAGTTAGACACACTGAAACTCACTTGAGTGCCGCTTAGTGTGTTAAGTCCCATCTCCCTCTGTCACTTCCATGGTGTCACTAATTGATTTACTCATTGAAGTAGCACAGTTGGCTCTGCAAAAAATCAGGTGTGACTTTTGAGAAAGAACAAGGTATTGTGTATGTGGTAGGCCGGGAGCAGTGAGAAGGGAAGTGACAGTGGAGGGGGGAGAATGGGGGACTCTTGTTATAAACCACGATTCATATCAGTGCTAATTAAGTCAAAACAAATTAAAGCATGGAGGCATCCAAGTAAAACCATTTCAACTTTTAATTATTTTTATATCACTTCTCCCAAGGCGCTAGACCTTGAAGGTTTTAATATTATTCCACCACTGTTCAAGGTTGATTAAAATGTTAATGAGTTTCATTGTTGTGTGTGTGCTAATTGACGATGTTAGGCTCAGGTAGAGAGAAATGCAGCCTACCTGTTTGCTGGCCACATCACCAAGCATCCAAGTCAAAGGAATCAAGCACAGCATAAAGAAGGGCTATTCTCAATGACTCAGGCCAAGGGTATTCTTTATAGAGTGCGTTTGAAAGTGATAATATTTCAGCAGCCAAGCTTTATTTCATTTAATGATGTTAATAAGAAATACTGCACAGTCATAGTTAATGTTGATTTTTGGAGAGTGTCTTTTTAAGTTATCACAAAGCACAGTGGTATCTTGCAACATTTTAGCCTCCAATATAACTTCTGGTTGGGGTGACTTATTTGTCTGGCTTATTTGTATATTCGCTGTACTGTACTTTCAGTTACTTTCTCTTGATCACCCCGGAACAAGTAAATGTAATGCCACAGTAGGACTAAGGCCTGCCAATGTCTAGTCCATCTCAGCACTTTACCAAATAGTAAGCTTCTTGTAGCATGTCTGTGTAAAATGACTTTTCTGGGTGCATTAGGAATGGCAGCATCAGATAAGCAACCCAAATACATTTTGCACTGTTGATAAAACTGGAAGGAGTGAATACTTAGCAAAAACATAGTACTAGCATAACATTTTCAGACCCATTTAATCTAATTCTAGGTAGTTCATGAGCTAAATGGATACTTGCAGCAAAGGGAGCAAGGCTTAACCCAAAACTGGAAGAGGCATCAGTCTGTCGAAGGGCCCACTCAATTACAGTCTTACATTTATACTTAATCATGACCTAACATGCTTTATAATAACCTTTAATCACCTAAAATAGATACTCTGGATAATAACAGAGAAAGTAGAATTTTCAAGAAAATGGTTTTATTTATCTATACTAATAAAAGGCAAAGGCCTCACTGACTGACTGACTCACTGACTCATCACTAATTCTCCAACTTCCTGTGTAGGTAGAAGGCTGAAATTTGGCAGGCTCATTCCTTACAGGTTACAAAATTTAAGCAGGTTTCATTTTGAAATTCTACGCGTAACGGTCATAACTGAATACTACTTACGTACATATATACGGTCATAGCCTGCAGCTCGGTCGCCGTGTGAGGCGGAGTTGCGTTCCTCCATCACCACGCCTCCCACGTAGTTGGCTGCCTGCCTATGTTGCGTCCTCCATTCCCACGCCTCCCACGTAATTGACTGCCTGCCCATATAAGGCCATCCATCAGCAGCACTAATCTCTTATTTATAAACGGCGCAAATATATTCACATGTACTTAACCTATATTACAACTATATACACATATAAATTAGACACCCAGACACACACAATCCCCACATGTTCCCCAGTCCTTTATCTGAACTTTCTTTTAAAAGTTTACAATCACACGGCCTGGGAAGTCTGCAGTGAATCCGGCGACCAATCCTGATGTGCGCCACGGATGCATTTACTTAATTTACATGTAAAGAAGCGATCTCACCGGCTCGGCAACAGTTCCTTTATTATACTCGCAGGCAAATCCACAACTTCATAGAGACGCTGCTGAAAACGAAAGAATTCAAGAAAGCAAGGTAAAGAAACGGAAAGAATATCTTATTTATAGACGGCGCAAATATATTCACATGTACTTAACCTATATTACAACTATATACACATATAAATTAGACACCCAGACACACACAATCCCCACATGTTCCCCAGTCCTTTATCTGAACTTTCTTTTAAAAGTTTATAATCACATGGCCTGATGTTTGCCGCTGACGCGTTTACTTAATTTACATGTAAAGAAGTGATCTCACCAGCTCTGCGACAGTTCCTTTATTGAAGAATGAAGTCCGTCTCACCTGGGTGACTAGTCATTAGCGTCCATCCATGGCCGACGCCCACTCCACAACAGACAAGTAAAGCCGTCTGCTTCGAATATCCCTTTTAGGTTAGCAGGCACCCCTTCTATGTGCACCCAACCGTCCTTATTACGGAGTCTTCTTTGCTTTGGTTATGTTTAATTTTTAAAATGTTTCCTTTTCTTTTTCATAACTTCTTTAACACACTACTTCTCCGCTGCGAAGCGCGGGTATTTTGCTATCTACACATATAAAAGGCAAAGCCCTCACTGACTCATCACTAATTCTCCCACTTACCATATATGTGGGAAGCTGAAATTTTGCGTGCTCATTCCTTGCAGTGTACTTATAAAAGTTAGGTATGTTTCATGTCCTATTACAACACCCAAGAGGGGGGAAACGGTTGTACCCCCTAAACTGTATATATAGATAGGGGAAACCCCTCCTTACTATTTCTGCTACTTCCAATTTTCCCATGCTCATCCTTTACAC
The DNA here is from genome assembly GCF_016835505.1 of Polypterus senegalus. Lineage (NCBI taxonomy): Eukaryota > Metazoa > Chordata > Cladistia > Polypteriformes > Polypteridae > Polypterus > Polypterus senegalus. The sequence goes on along the minus strand of NC_053166.1, from coordinate 120,459,152 downwards.
TGTATTTACAAACGTTAAGTATGTTCCATTTTGTGTTGTGCCATGTAATGAACTTTTGAAAATAACATCTTTTTGGCGGTTCTCACCATTACGCCATATGGAAGTTTAGGAACAGCTCTCCTTTCGGCGGTTTCATTCTTTATTTCCATTAAAAGAGGATTTATTTCACACACAAGGGCCACCCCCAGTCCCCCTTCCTTTTTCCACACGCCCGCTGTCCACACGCCTACCATGTGGTTGGCTCCCTGCCTATATACATTAACGACATCCCGTGCTCATGTGCCTCCTCACTCGCTTCCTTACTGTCCTCAGCTTTTCATGCTCACTGCTCCCTTCTTCTTTACTCCACCGCTTCAAGCCTGTTATTGTTCGCCTTGCTTCATGTCTGCCTGCTGGTGACTCCTGCCTTTTCGTTTACTCCACCGCTTTACTATGAAACTTACAAATATCTAAACTTTGTAATGGCACCAGGCTTTAGATCGAATCTCTGCACAAGAACCTCATTGAAGCAACTGTCTTCACTGAAACAGGCTCAAAGAAGACTGTATTTATTCCTTGCATCCTTCTCATACCCTCTGACCTCCCATTCCAGTTCAAATGCATCCAATTTCCAGTAAGGGTCTGCTTTGCTATGACAATAAATGAGTCACAGGGCCAGACTCTAAAAAAGGTCGGCATTGACTTGACACAAGATTGCTTCTCACATGGCCAACTGTACGTTGCATGCTCAAAAGTAAGCTCAGCAGACATTTTACAGCCTGAGGGCAGAACTGCAAGCGTTGTTAACAAAGAGATCCTTACATCCTAAAAATGTGTATTTCTCATACACAACATTTACAATCATACTCATCATTCTCAATACTAAAATAAACCACAACAATTACATTGACAATCACATTAAGTTATTTTTAAAATGTTACCTTTTTTTTCATAACTTCTTTAACACACTACTTCTCCACTGTGAAGCGCGGGTAGTTTGCTAGTGTATTATATATGAAAAATTTTTTTAATGGTATGTAAAAATGTCATAAACTGTCTCTTTACATTTTCAAAAAACATCTTATCCATTCTTGCTTAAATAAGCACAGAAGCTCATTGTTGTGCTTGGAAGTCAGTCTGACGATACCAATGTTTTGTGTACAGTCAGGTGGCCTCTTGGAGATATATACTGCATCTATGATTGAAAATGATTTGCAATTTAAAAGTGAAACTTGCTACTAAAGGCCGATTTTTGGGAAAGGTGAATTGATGTCCACGATGCTTCATAGGTTATCATGAAAACATGCAATCACTTTACCTCTGACACCTGCACACAGTAGGCAGCCCATCAGTAAAGCTGTCAGATGCATTTCTTGCTGGAACATTTTGTGTCTACATTGTCAAAGATGTGTTTTATTTTCAAAAAGAGGAACATTACAATGCCATACTACTCAATCATACAAATAATAACAACATAACAGATATGTAAAATCAGTCTGGAGAAAACCAAAGAAAAATAGGAATACAAAAGAAAAGAAACAAAACAAGATTTAACACCAAGCCAACAGAAAGATAAAAAGAAGGAAGATTCAAGAAGAAAAGCCCGTCTAACGTTTTAAATATAACAGAACAATTAATAGCAGGAGACATTCAATCACGGGCCTAGCATGCTCTTTCTAAGATTATTTTAATAAAACCTTGCAATGTCTAAAAAAAGGTTTGGACATATTCACATTGCATTCTCACCGAGGTTGGAATTGTAGAAAAGTGGAGCATGTGGTGTGAGGAAAGCACATCTGATTCAGCAGTAAAATGTATACAGGAAAGAGTTTGTTTAATCTCAGTAGAACTGTTTCACTGCAGAAAAAGAAGGGGTCAGCTGTTCCACTTTCACCACTTCACCAAATGGATAATCAACCTGTCTTATGTCTTTTTAGTTCATTGGAATTCATTTAAGAATTTCTATGGCATGTGTAGTATCTTTGTGGTGTTTGGTCTTAAATTAATGTTAATGTTATGATGAATATTTAGTTATTCTGAGTTATTTTCAGAAATGTATGTTTCTGTCAAAGAATCTCTGAACAATCTCTCTATAAATATTCATATTAATAAGTTAATTTTAAGGGTATTGGCTGGAGGAAATGATATGGCAGAAGATGACATTGTAACGGAATGACAGAAGTGACGTCATCCTTGGGAGACTGGAAGTGAAGTCATCCTTGGGAGCCGGAAGTGATGTTATCATCTGGAGTCGTATGTGGAAGTGACATTAGTCAGCCATCTTGGGAATCCTGAAGTTTATGTGGTGAATGCATTAGATTATTAATCTTCTTTTTGTCCGATGAAAAAGAGAGATGTTAGTACCATAAATCCACCCTTCATCTCGTGATGTTTCACTCACCTCAGGGCTTGTTGACTGCCTCCTAAGCACACATGTGTGACACCTTTTACAGTGGACTCAAGGTGGAACTCTGCCTCTGAGGATCACAGTCTAAAATATTCATATTTGGTTAGTATTCTTTATTAGTCAGTTTTTGAATTAAATGTAATACATGTTAAGTTAAGCTGCCTAGCTCCCGAGGTTTCATTTTGGAACATATACTAATAAATTGTGCTTAGTCTCCGAGGTTATACATGGCATATTATTTATGTAACACATACTAAGAGAGCTACTTAGCCCTGCCCGTATTTCATCATTGGTTAGAACACATGAGACTATAGTGAAACTGGGATAGTTGAAACTAATCATCTGTCTGAACTCATGATCAAGTGAAAATGCCTATAGGATTTTTCCAGTTAAGAAAAATAAGTATACATGCTAGTAGAGTGGTACAGCATAATTACAATTGATTCCTCCTTGTACACTTTAATCGCATCCGGGAGGACACCAAATATCACAATTAATGGATTAGAAGTGATTGTGACAGCAAGACTATCTGAGAAGTATGTAAAGATTTTTATTTAAAATAATGATCATTTAGTGCATTCCCTAAACATGTGGCCTAGTGATGCTGGAGCTAGATGGCCATGCTGACAGTTTCAGTTAGGTTTAGGGTAGGGGATATAAGCTATGTAATAGCCGTACGCTGGTACACTAATCCAAAATTTGATTTTTCAATTAATTTCGCCCTTTCTCAATTGTATGAGAAGCAACCCACACACACTTAAATTATTTAAACCCTCAAACAATTAATTTTTTTCATTAAGACCTTCGGGATATATTGTTCCCAAGGCCTTAATCCATTCTGCCTCCCTCTTAAGTCTAGCTGTTTTATTCCAATAAGACTGATGTTCAAGTCCAAAAAACAGGGGTGTATGTTCAGGAAGATTAAAATGTTTGTACAACTCTGTCTGTTTATTTTGATTATCCATTAACCTCAAATGTTGAACACACCTAGCCTTAATGGAATTCTTTGTTTCACCAATATAAATCATACCACATAATTTACATTGGATACCATATATACAGTTAGTTGCATTTTTCTCTAGTTCCTGAAAAATGGGTCTCTCTTTCCCTGTGAGTGGATTATTTATTATCTTTTTCTGCTTAAAGGGGATAATCCATGCACATTTTTTTTTTTTTTTTACAGGATGCCCTCACCAAAAAATCCCTCAAGGTCTTATTTTTCCGAAAAGCTGCCACCATCCTCCAGTCCCTCAAATCCTCATCCTGCTGTTGAAACTCCATAAAATTATATTTTATTTTTTCCACTACTAAACAAGCCCATCCCGAGAATCTAAAAATCACCGGTAAGATTTTACCCCCATTCTCCTGTCCTCTACCCTCCTTTCCTGCCTGAAAATCCATATTCTCCCTACTCCCCGAACTATGGCCTAAATAAAAATTATCAACCCCCTCAAGATTGTTAAATACATCCTCTCCCCAGGGTCCTCCCCCAGAGAAAGATTAATAAGCTCAGGGCCCCCCCCCCAGAAATGTCAAGTTCAGGGTCGGAAAAGAAATTGCTGGTATAATTCAATCCCCTAAGGTTATCTACCCATAAGGAAGTCTTAACCTCAGGGCTCCCCCTAATGATTTTAAATTCCGGGTGGAATAAGGGGTTGATAGAGCTTTCCATCTCCCTAGGGTTACCTGTCAAAAAGGAAATATAGGTTTCAGGGCCCCCCCCACTGACATTAAGTTCAGGATGGAGTAAGGGGTTGCTCCTCCCAATCATCTCCCTAGGGTTAATTCCCACCCAAGGGTAATTAACCTCAGGGCCCCACCCCCACATTTTAAGTTTAGGGTTGGGTAAGGGTTTGCTGGTATAATATACCTGCCTAGGGCTATTCACCAAAGGGGAATTATTAACCTCAGGGTCCCCCCCAAGATTATTAACATCAGGGTCAGACGGGGTATTGCTGGTATAATCTCCTCCCCTAGGGTTGCCTGCCCGCGAGGAATCATTAACATCAGAGCCCCCCCTAAGGATCTTAAGTTCAGGATCGGATATAGGGTTGCTAGTACCTTCCATCTCCCTCGGGTTACCTATCAAAGAGGAAATATAGGCTTCAGGGCCCCCACTGAGATTATATTCAGGATAGAATAAAAAATTACTCCTCCCAATCATCCCCCTAGGGTTACCTTTCTCCCAGGGATAATTAACCTCAGGGCCCCCCTCCAAAGTTTTTTTAAGTTTAGGGCTGGGCAAGGGTTTGCTGGTATAATTTATCCACCTAGGGCCATTCACAAAAGGGGGCTATTAACCAAAGTGGGAATATTAACATCAGGGGCCCACGCAAAATTGTAAACATTCGGGGAATCAAAAATCAAACCTTCTTCCATATAATATTGCTGAGTAAAATGTGCAAATAGCCGCCAGTCCCATCCTACTCCCCCTCTTTGTTCCACCATCTTTTGGCACTTCTTTTGGCCGTATAACAGAGGTCCAACCAACCAAATAGGCAAAGCTCCAGAAAAGTAAAGAGAAAGAAAACACGAAAAGGAGATAGTATTCTCAAACCGCACTCCAAACCACTCCTGTAATAAATTCCACCACAAAGTGCCTTTCCACAAGTTTGTTCCCATTTCGTCCAAATCTCTCTCCCATTCCTTCCCTAATCTATTATAATTCCTGCTCCCTAATTGACTCTCCATCCCTTCAACCTCTCCAGAATGTACCGTCAACCAAGAACAATCAGTTGAATTTAATCCCTCCTGTCCGTTCCCCGGAATCTGTGGTATTCCTGTCAATTTATTTATAGAGACATAGTCATATCTTAGATACCTTTTATAAATAGATTTTACCTCATTATCTATATCTCTAAGAAATGTCCTCGAATACCCTCTCTTCCTAAGGGCCGAAAATAATAAATGGACTGCCTCCTCCGTATGTTGCATATTTGAATTAATCCTATAAAACCTAATTAGTTGGGACTTAATAATACCCCTAAAGGTATGTTTAGGGTGAAAACTCATTTTATATAAAAGGGCATGGGAATCTGTTGATTTAAAGTACACCTTTGATTTTAGTTTTTTCAAGGATGGCGAGGCCTGTGCAAAATAAACCTGTGTGTCTAAAAAAGTTATTGACTCCTGCCCTATCTCAGCTGTTAAATTAATCATAGGATGAACTGCATTCAGGATCCCCAAAAATTCTTGGAATTCCTCAACCGAATATGTCCACACTCCAAAAATGTCATCTAGATATCTCAGATAGAGTACCGGTAACCTATGACATTTGGTAAAGGCCAATTGTTCCCACTGTGCCATATAAATATTGGCATAGGCCGGGGCATAACGTTTGCCCATCGCTGTCCCGTGGACTTGTAAATACAGTTTCCCATCGAATTCGAACTCATTAGTATTTAAACTGAGTTCCAAAAGCTGAAGTAAATATTCATCTGGTCGTTTACGATCCGGATTCACACTAAGAATATTTTTAACTGCCTGTAATCCCATACGGGTATCGATATTGGTGTACAATGATTCAACATCCATCGAAAATAGAATTGCTTGTTTAGGGAAAACCCTATCCTTCAATAAACTCAAAAAATGATAGGTATCCCGAACATAGCTATTATGGAGTTGAGATAGTGGATTCAGATAGAAATCTAAAAACTCGGAAATGGCATAAGACTCGGATGAACAATCTGACACTATTGGCCTTCCTGCTGGAACCTGATACGGGATCGTCCATTTTTCTAATGGTTTATGGACTTTAGGAAGCAAATAAAATTTTCTAACTACCGGTTCAGAGGGGCCTGCTAGATATTTCTTCTGTTTCCCATTAATAAAACCCTCCGCATAAAGATCTTTTAAAATTTTATCAATCCTCAGTTTGGTCTGAGGTTGCATCAATTTTTTAAGAGGTCGATAATGTTTTTTTATTATTTAACTGCCTCTGGGCCTCCATCACATACTGAGATCTATCCAAGATAACTGACATAGACCCCTTATCCGAGGGTTTTATCACAATGGTTTTATTCGTTTTTAAATTCTCCAAAGCCTCCCTCTCCTCACCTGTTAAATTATCCTTGGGTAAAGGCCCGGCCCCAACCTGGGCCAAGGTTTCCCGATCCCTCTCAATAAACTCTAACATTCCTTCCCAAATGTCCTCATCCTTCGGAGTCCAATGAGAAGGGTTAGTAAACCTCCTTAATTCTGCCTCAGTTTCATACCCAAAAAAATCCAATAATTTGAGCCTCCTATGATATTTATAAATATCCCGTTTAAGCTCCTCTCCATCTGTTTCCATAGGAGTGGGAATAAATGTTAGGCCTTTTTGCAAAAGTGTCATTTCACACTCTGATAACCTAAACCAATTACTCAAATTCATAATATTTGCTTGTAAGCAGAGTACAAATCGTGTTGACTCTGCTAACAGTTTAAATCCTCCAACCATTTGTCCATAATCTCATACGCCTGATCCCTTTCCCAGTGTACTAAATCCTCCTCCAGCTCCACATCCCCCTGTCCTTGAGTCTCTAATACCCGATACCTAGGATCCTCCTCCAAGATTTTATTAAGCACCAAAATTGTCTCACACAACTCGCTGTTCTGTTTTTCATAAGAAAACGGAATTTTAGCAAAATGTATTTCTGCCCCAAGAAATGTATTTCTAAGTGCCCGATACAAATACAGTTATTCTGAGTTATTTTCAGAAATGTATGTTTCTGTCAAAGAATCTCTGAACAATCTCTCTATAAATATTCATATTAATAAGTTAATTTTAAGGGTATTGGCTGGAGGAAATGATATGGCAGAAGATGACATTGTAATGGAATGACAGAAGTGAAGTCATCCTTGGGAGCCGGAAGTGATGTTATCATCTGGAGTCGTATGTGGAAGTGACATTAGTCAGCCATCTTGGGAATCCTGAAGTTTATGTGGTGAATGCATTAGATTATTTCTCTTCTTTTTGTCCGATGAAAAAGAAAGAGAGATGTTAGTACCATAAATCCACCCTTCATCTCGTGATGTTTCACTCACCTCAGGGCTTGTTGACTGCCTCCTAAGCACACCTGTGTGACACCTTTTACAGTGGACTCAAGGTGGAACTCTGCCTCTGAGGATCACAGTCTAAAATATTCATATTTGGTTAGTATTCTTTATTAGTCAGTTTTTGAATTAAATGTAATACATGTTAAGTTAAGCTGCCTAGCTCCCGAAGTTTCATTTTGGAACATATACTAATAAATTGTGCTTAGTCTCCGAGGTTATACATGGCATATTATTTATGTAACACATACTAAGAGAGCTACTTAGCCCTGCCCGTATTTCATCATTGGTTAGAACACATGAGACTATAGTGAAACTGGGATAGTTGAAACTAATCATCTGTCTGAACTCATGATCAAGTGAAAATGCCTATAGGATTTTTCCAGTTAAGAAAAATAAGTATACATGCTAGTAGAGTGGTACAGCATAATTACAATTGATTCCTCCTTGTGCACTTTAGTCGCATCCGGGAGGACACCAAATATCACAATTAATGGATTAGAAGTGATTGTGACAGCAAGACTATCTGAGAAGTATGTAAAGATTTTTATTTAAAATAATGATCATTTAGTGCATTCCCTAAACATGTGGCCTAGTGATGCTGGAGCTAGATGGCCATGCTGACAGTTTCAGTTAGGGTTAGGGTTTGTTTACTCATTATGTAAGTGAATATGGAGGTGATGCAAAGAGTATGTCAATTACACAGTAAATGATTTTATATAATGCCTTTCCATAGCTACCACTACCCTGAAAAACTTTACAATTACAGTATAGGAGCGTCCTTTTTTTTGCAATAAGAAAGTTGACTATTAGCACATTTACATGCACTTCAATAACCCGATTATTCACAGAAACCTGATTCCTAAAATGCAATGTAAATCCTTATTCCAATTAGTGAAATCAGGTTATTGGCTTCTGAAAACCTGATTATCAGAGGTAGATTTCTCCACAAATAATCCTATTATGTGACCCTGTAAACCCTTAACCAGGTGACTGTTAAGGATTTTGTAGTCTATGCATATCTGCTGCACTGTGTCTGCCTTCGCATGCACTTTCAACAGCTCTGGGTAGAAGTGTCTGCAAAATACATTTTCCGAGGCAAATGTTTGGTCAATCACATTATTCCTTCTCCAGTCTGAAATAATCTACCTCAATATTTCAGAAATTGCAAATTTATGTTGATGAGCTGAACATACAGTGCTAAACTAAGCAACACAATCTCAAGTAACATGGGTCGAGTAGTCTGATTACTTTTTAAAGTAATGAATAACTTAATGCAATACCTGCTTTATTATTATTCCAGCAGTACTGGGTCTAAGGCAATAAGCAAACAAACTGGTATACTGGTCCTTTGTAGGTCTTAACCACACAGCCAAGCAGAAAAGTGTTTGCTGCGTGCAATCTAGTAATAGAAGCCAATAAATAAAGCATCAGTTTGACTGTCTTAGTCTTTAGTATGTTAGTGTACTAAATTGCATCTGCACACTGCATTTTTTTCTCCGTTCTTGATTGCAAAACTGCAAACCCAAGCATTTGTTTAAGACTGCTTGGATTTTGCCCTGGGTGTCATTTGTCTATTTTGATTTATATAGTGGAATGTCATTGTGATTAAATTGATGGCTGTTATTGGAGTCAGAAAGTCAGTTGTGAGTTTAAGCTTAATGGCTGTGGAGTTTTTATCTGTTGTGTCCTCTCAGTATTTTTTCTTCTGTACAGTTAGTGACAGGACTTCAGTGTGGAATGATTATAGATTGCCTGCAGACTCTGATTTGTAATATGTCTTGCTGTATCATTGTACACACCCTGTATGTGATTTCTTCGGACTACCAGTCATTAGCTCTTCTTCACTTGTGCTGTCAACATAGTAGGTTGCTGAAGACCAGTGTCACAAACAACACATTAGTTGTTTCTGTATTAGTTTTTCACCCTTTATCTCAGAAGGGGACATAAACAAAAAATGTTTTGCTAAAGGACCAGGAGAAAAAGGAAAAAAAATTGTAATCAAACTGATTAAAGTCAAGACCAGAAAAATCACAAAGAGAACAAAGCAAGCAAAGCTCACAATGCTTAAATGTGAATAAAAGCTTGAATTTGTATTGTACCAAAGTTATTTTTTAAATATCTAGGAACTTGGACATGTGTGAGGAATTAGTGATGTATTTTATACTTATAGTCAGAAACAATAACAAAAATTGTGTTGAATATGAAAAACAATGTTAAAAAGGAATAACTCTGTTAAAATAATAACAACTCCCAAAAAGTCAGATCGAGTTCAGCAATAAATAAAACTGAATCTAAAACAGTAATATATTGTAGATGTTGTGGTTTTGTATTTCAGCATGTTTAGTTCCGTCTAGTTTACATTTAACTTTGTCACCCTTTTTCTTGAAATACTAATTAATATTTAGCATGCTTTATTTTTGATGTAAGATGCTGTTCTTTGTCCAGATATAAAGAGAGAGAGAGAGTTGTAGATAAAATACTTCCCTGGTATGTCTTTTTAATGTACTGCATATCTCAAAGTAAGTCTGCATCAAGTGTTGCAGTTCAGCAAGGCAATTCAATTTTCCCAAATTCCTGTAATGTAAAGAACTGTATCATAAATTAAATGGTTCAGCTTAAACTATTAATGTAAGGCAATCAAACAATGTTTTAAAGTTAACAAAACTTGAACTCACTACCATCTGAGCTTAGAAACATTGATTCATTCTCACTTTTCAAATCTAAACTTAAAACTCATTTGTTTAAGACTGCTTTTTCTCTTTGATTACAATTTCTCTGTCTGATTTAAAATTTTCTATTTTAGTTTTGTTTATAATGTGTGTTTTATCTATTGTTTGGTGTCCTTGAGTGTTTATTATTATTAACAACTCTAGCCAGGATATGCAAAAAATGTGTATGAAGGCTTTCTTTATAAAGTTACTACCTTTCTTGAACAATATTAGGAAAATGATATCTAGTGATTTATTTGATTTCAGCCATTTAAATCTTGTAGTTATTCTACCTCTGCAATTTCCAGATAATTTAGTGTTTCATTAATACTCTGGTGTTGTAATTAATATTCTGTATTGCTTCAATCCATCTGTCCCATAAAGACCAATATAGGAGAAAACCCATACAGACACTGGGAGAATATGCAACCTTCACACATGGACCATCTGGGACTTGAACCTCGGTCTCTATTATGCAAGGCGGTAGCACCACCAATACTGCCTAAGTTTGTTTATTGTGTTGTTATTTCTTGATTATTTTAAGTTAATTTTTTTGGTCAATGATTTTTTTTTTATTCCAATCATTTCTTATATACTTATTGCATGTTTTGGTTTCTTAAATATTATGTTAGTTTAATTTGTTAGTTATTTATGTTGCTGCCTCAAAAACAGCCCCCTAACTCTGCAGCTATAGGACCTCCCTCAGTCTGTTTAAAACATTGACTGCCACAGTGACAACAAATAAGTTTGTTACAGGCAATACTGAAAAATCAGGGTGTTGTTTTAAAATACTAATTACATTCAATTTGTTAATGTGCAAAACTATTCACTAATATTTGAAGACACAGTGCTGCTGCCTCGCAGTTAGGAGACCCGGGTTCACTTCCCAGGTCCTCCCTGCGTGGAGTTTGTATGTTCTCCCTGTGTCGGCATGGGTTTCTTCCGGACGCTCTGGTTTCCTCCCACAGTCCAAAGACATGCAGGTTAGGTGGATTGGTGATTCTAAATCCAATCTCGGGATTGGTTCCTGCCCTGTGTTGGCTGGGATTGGCTCCAGCAGACCCCCGTGACCCAGTGTTTGGATTTAGCGGGTTAGAAAATGGATGGATGCATTAAGATTAGGTCTGAGATACCACAGCACTATTCCTAAGGCAATAGTTTCTGCTTATGTTATATTAGCTTCTTTATACTGGCTGCCTGTCAGTTTTCAAATTTGATTTTAAAATCTTGTTGCTAATTTTTTAATTTTTACATGGGCTTGCTCCTGCCTATTTATCCAAATTGTGTGTTTTATACCAGCCATCCAGAGTGCTTAGATCTTCTGGTTAGTTGTCTCTTGTTGTCCCTCGTACTAAGTGTAAAACTAAGGGGGACAGAGCATTTGCAGCTGCTGCTGCTTGCCTGTGGAACTCTTTACCTCATTACGTAAAGGAGTCATCTACAATTGAACTGTTCAAAATGAGATTAAAGACTCATTTCTGTCCACTTGCATTCTGTGACCTTCAGTAATACTGATGGTTTCCTCATTATGATTATGTAACATTACTTCTATTTATTATTTATTTTATGTTCATTTATTTATTTCTATTTATGTTATTCATGTTAATTGCATGTTTTTCTTTAATTCTATTATTGTAAAGCACTTTAGCCACAGCATTTCTATGTTGTTTAAATTGTGCTATATAAATAAAGTTGACATTGACATTATGTTGTATTCCAATATTTTTTTTTTCAGTTCAGTGTTCTAATTATTAATTTTCCTCTTAGGATTTTGATTTGGCTTTTATTTGCTTTAGATTGTTTCTTAAAGACAGACATAAACCATTTCTTGATCTAATTTCTTACTTCCTCTTGGAATAAAACACATTATTATAAGGAACATTATTTTTGTTTCCTGGAGAAATAGGTTTTGTTAGCTTCTTCCTCTCTTTTGAGATTTATAGGCTTTGGTGAGTTCAGACCACAAGCCTGCTTCTTGACTTTGAAGTACAGGCTTACTTGATATTTGTGAGGCCCACGGCAGTCAGGCTTTTTTTTTGTTCGAGTTTCATGGGTCCTAATAATTAGAAAAAAAAAATTGGATAAATAAGTTATTAATAGACATGGGCAAAATAACCTTTGGTTTATTTCTGTGGCATTGAACTAATTTCATAAAATTGTGATGGAGAAAAAGAGAAAGATAGTGTAGCTGCAGGTGTGTAAGGTGGGTTCAATCACAGTTCAAATGTGTACCGAAAGAAATCTCTCAGTCCGAAAGTTCATTTTAAAAGATTTAGTGAAAATTCAAAATAAACAGTCCACACAAGAATAAAGAGAGTCGTAGAATTAAAAGCAAAAAATACTGGAAAAAATGTCCCTTCTCTAAACTTAGCTTTTCATGTCAAACTTCAGTTGTTTCTACACTTCAAGATGCTTTACTTTAACCTTCAGTACGCTCTAAACGTACGACACTGCACATTCAGTAGAACACGTTGCGTTACATACTATTGGGCACAGTAAAGACACAGTTTAAAACCATGTGCCCTCCATGCCTTACTCTCAGCAAACTGAGACTACTCTGTAATAAGAGAGACAAGAAATAGTTAGAATTTACCACTTCAATTCAGCTTGTCGGGCTTATAAGAGCCTCCCATAGACTATGCACTGATATATAGGCAAACATTTAATACAACTTAAATAACTAGCAAATGGCTCTTACGGATAGATTGCTTACCTCAATTAAGATTATCTAATTTTTTTCATTGCACTGATCATTTTTATTTTTTGAAGGATCCAGCAAAAGAGAGGCAGAAGTGGGATTTGAACCTCTGGCTCTGTGGCTTCTGAACCGATTCAGCAAACTGCCCTCACATTGAATATGTCCACATGGTTTGTATAACAGTTTATTGTAAATTCAGGAGCCTGACTAGTTATTTTTGATTTAGTATTTAAAATAAATCCATATTACAGAAGCATATTCTATCTTACATGCCTCTCCAGTAAACACTGGCTGCTGGATTTGATCACCTTTATTTTGTAGTGCTATTTCTCTTATTCCCTTTGATTTTACTGACTTTTAAAGCAATGCTGAACAAGTCAGAATTTATGTGGAAAATGAAATGTCACCAACACCTTATTATTTGGTGTTATTCACAAATAATTGTATGGCAGACATTGGGGATTTTAACTGTGTGAACTCCTCCATAGCTGGAAAATCTGAGATCTCTCTCTTGTTCTTTCTTTTTATATTTTAAAGGGGACTGAGAATGAAGCAGATAAGAATCATGCAATTTAACTTTTATTTACAAGAAGCATAACACCCATCTCCAGAAGGTTTTAATACTAATTTGACATTTTCAATAAGCTGGCATTGGCCTCTCGAGAGTGTGGCAGTGTGGGTGTCGTCGATTGCCTATGCAGCCTCGTTCAAAAGCCTTTGTCACGGCTCACTTGAAGGAGCTCTGTCTTGGGAGATTGAAGCTGCTTTCTAATAAATGAAGCAATCCTATGACACTGGTTACTGAGTGGTGAGCAATTTGTCCACAAAGGGAGTCACAGCTCAGTGGCATGGAAAAGCATTGCTTGAATGCAGTGTTAATGGTGTAGCTCAAGTGATCAGTGGCCAATAGTTTCACCATTAGCCAACCATTGTGTTCACCACAGCAGTGGTCTTGCAGACACCCCGGCATTTTAAATCAGGATGGGGGATCAGGTCTGTTCTATACAACAACTTTGCAAGCATATGAATTCCCAGGTCACTACTTAGATCCCTGCTCTCTAAACTGGCCTTGAAATGAGTTCTTAGATGTGCCGCTTGGTATCAGAAAGATTAGAGTTTTCATTGGGCGATAATGCGGAGTTGACCCCCCAGTCAAGGTTACTGAGCCATGAACAAAGGAAAGAAGGACCTAGGAAACAAGATAGGAAGTCCTGAGGAAACATCAAAAATGGCTTGGCAGGTTTCCTATAATCACATGCTAAGGTTTTGGTCATAACAGGTGTTCTGCTCTCTAGAGGAGTACCTGTTTACTTGTGTCCTAATGGGTCAGCTTCAGTGTACGCTTGTGACTGACTGTTGACTACTGAGTTGTTGTTCATGTCTGACTGATTAAAATCTACTGGGATTCAAGGTTGTATAACATAATCTAAATAATCTGTTTTCTCAAGCTGCCATTTCAGTGGGCCCATTAATAATGGAAGTAGGTGGGGTACCACCTACCGAAAAGATTACTCATTATGTAAGTGAATATGGAGGTGATGCAAAGAGTATGTCAATTATACAGTAAATGATTTTATATAAGGCCTTTCCATAGCTACCACTACCCTGAAAAACTTTACAATTACAGTATAGGAGCGTCCTTTTTTTTACAATAAGAAAGTTGACTATTAGCACATTTACATGCACTTCAATAACCCGATTATTTACAGAAACCTGATTTCTAAAATGCAATGTAAATCCTTATTCCAATTAGTGAAATCAGGTTATTGGCTTCTGAAAACCTGATTATCAGAGGTAGATTTCTCCACAAATAATCCTATTATGTGGCCCTGTAAACCCTTAACCAGGTGACTGTTAAGGATTTTGTAGTCTATGCATATCTGCTGCACTGTGTCTGCCTTCGCATGCACTTTCAACAGCTCTGGGTAGAAGTGTCTGCAAAATACATTTTCAGAGGCAACTGTTTGGTCAATCACATTATTCCTTCTCCAGTCTGAAATAATCTACCTCAATATTTCAGAAATTGCAAATTTGTGTTGATGAGCTGAACATGCAGTGTTAAACTAAGCAACAAAATCTCAAGTAACATGGATCGAGTAGTCTGATTACTTTTTAAAGTAATGAATAACTTAATGCAATACCTGCTTTATTATTATTCCAGCAGTACTGGGTCTAAGGCAATAAGCAAACGAACTGGTATACTGGTCCTTTGTAGGTCTCAACCACACAGCCAAGCACAAAAGTGTTTGCAATCCAGTAATAGAAGCCTATAAATAAAGCATCAATTTGACTAAACATATTTATAAAACATTTGTAAAACACAAGAACATTATCATATGCTTATTTTCAAATTCACAATTGCTGATGATGATGTTTAACTCTTTTTTGAACAGTTTAATGATGTTGAAACATTTTGACAAAGGAGAACTCTAGAAGATTACTTGTGCATGCAAACGGGGATTATTAGGAATCCCGGTTTCTGCCTTAACTGGGTTATTCACCTTAACCTGATTACATGTGTGTGTGTGTAAACACACTAAACAAGTCATTGGAAAAGAATGAACCAGAGACCATGTCAGATTCTTTATCAGTAGGTCAAACTGTATGTCTGTAAATAAGCTAATCTGCTTTCCCAACTTAAACCTGCTCCTATCACATAAATATCCTGATACTGTAAGATGCAACTGCAGTCATATGAAAAAGTAAGTACCTGGAAACTGTTGACTTTTTAACATATTTGAACATGCAAACATTAGATTTGCATGTAAAAAGTGCCAGCAGGTAAAGGTGGTCTTGTAGCGGCTGGAAGCGTTGCGTCTCTAAAGACAAAATTCACACACACTGCAGTGTGGGAGGAGGCCAGGTGATGAGGGAATAGGCAACAGTTGTATATAGTTAAAGCATGTTCAATAAATATTCAGTAGTTTTTGCCTGCATTAAGAAAACATTGTCTGGCATGTTTTCTTTCCTTTCAGGGTGCTACAGTATACTTGAATAAAAATATAAGGAAAACTTGTCCTTTTAAACATTTATTCAACATAGATGTTGTAAATGAGTTGATGCTAGGGTTGCTGTTGCCCCTTTAAACCCAACAGACAGACACTCAGGACACAGAGTAAAAGCACAAAGAAGTATTTTAATTGTTTTCTTCTTCCACAGTGCTTCCAAGCATCACAGTCACAATAAACACAATTAATAAGCACAGTAATAATCACAAATCTCTCCTCCACTCCTCCCAGAAAATTTTGTCACACTCCTCTTGACTCCAGCTCGCTTGCTGGGTCTCCAGAAGTCCTTTATATAGTCCTTGACCTGGAAGTGCTTTTGTCCTTCCATCCACATGACTTGCTAGCACTTCCGGGTCAGATAGAGAACTTACTTTTTCTTCAGCCTCGAAGTACATTGGGGCTTCTGTCCACGTGACTTTGGAGTACTTGCGGGCTATACAGACAGTAAAACCTCTCAGGTCCCCATGCAGTGTCTCCTGGCGGCACCCAAGGTCCCCAGCAGGGCTGTGAAGCCAAACTCCAGATCTCATGGTGCACTGCTGGAATCCGAGGCAGTGCAATGCTGCAGGGAATTTGCCATCTAACTTCTTGGGAAAGGCAGTGTCCCAAAGTAGCTGCCTCACCACATCCTTCCAGTCTTCGGATGTCCCGGCCGAGTTGAGCTGTCAGCCGCCCTTCACAATGTAATGGTCTACTAGGAAAAAGTAAATAACCCTTGGCTTCAGAAGCTGGTATTGCCCCCTTTAGTAGAAATGACTTTTTGTATGCATTTTGAATGACTGCTCACCAGACAACTTGGTGAAATTTTTAACCACTCGTCCATGAAAAATTAATTTAGTTGCAAGACGTTTGTTGGTTTCTTGCATGCAAAGCCTACTTCAAATTCCAACACAATATTTCAGTTTGTTTCAAATCTGGGCTTTAATTAGACCAGTCCATAACAGTCCTTTTGTTCTTTTCAAGCCATTCCTTGGTGAATTTGTTAATGTGCTTCAGATGATTATCATCTAAAAGGGGCTATTTCCAGTTCAACTTCAGCCTTCGGACAGATGGCCTCACATTCTCCTCAAGCACACTCCAATGTAGAAATCATAGTTGACTGCAAGCTGCCCAGGCCCTGAAGAACCAAAGTAATCTCAAACCATAATATTTCCACCACCATGCTTCATAGCTGGTATGAGGTTTTTCTCCTGAAATGCTGTCTTTTGTTTGCACCAACCAATGTCTACTGTTACTGTGGCCAAAATAAGTGTATCTTTAGTTCATCTGTCATGAGCACATTGTTCGAGAAGACCTGATCTTTGCCTATATCTTCACTAGCAAACTGTAGACTTGTTCTAATGTCCTTTTTGGACAGGAAAAGCTTTTTGTAGGCAGAGCTCACATTCTGGTCAAATTTGTGCAATCTCCTTCTGATTGTAGATGCATGCACTTTGCCAACAACTTTTGCAAGAGTTTTATGGAGATCTTGTGAGGAAATTGTGGAGTTCTTGGAGATTTCTTCATCTTTTAGTATCGAATGGTCAGCTCTTGGGCTGAATTTGCTGGGATAACCAGTCCTCGACAATTTAACAGTCATTGGAAATCTATGCCCCTGAACATGAGTTTTCTTACAGTGGAATGATTTCAAATAATTTGGCAATCTTTTTTAAATTCCTTCCCAGACTCACAGGTATCTGCAATCTTTTTTCTTAGGGTCTCCTTTGATCTTGGCATGATGGCACCACACATGTCAATAGCAAAGAGATCTTCAGACCTTAGATATCTGTGGTAAAAATAAGTCAGGTTCCACCTGCATATTCCGTAAGGAGGTTCTAATCATTGGCACCTAATCTGGAATGCCTAACTCTAATTTTATGGATTAGAAGAGGTGATAAATGTAGAAGTAGATAGATAGATAGATAGATAGATAGATAGATAGATAGATAGATAGATAGATAGATAGATAGATAGATAGATACTTTATTAATCCCAAGGGGAAATTAGGTGTACTTAATTTTTCCATATGACAAATTTGCATTTTTAAAATTTAGATTATGAGAATTAATACACCATGTCAATTTTATGTGTCATTTGTTCATGTATATCACCTTTATCTGCAGGCACTTTTTTGCATGAAGATCTAATGTTTGCCTCTTCAAATATGTAAAAAAGTTAACAATCCCCATGGGGTGCACTTACATTTGCACATTATTCTACCTACTTAAAAATGCAATAAGGATAATCTGAAATAAAATGTGTCAGAAAAATATGAAAAACCATTGATAGAACATTGGGATAGATGGAAGACTGGGGTGAGAACTGCAGGTGCCTCTCAGCCAATTGTTGTCTCCCCTTATGAGGAAACTACAAATTTACAACTTGGTACACACTTCTGATGGAGCTCTAGATGTCTGGAGATATAAAACCATCCAAGTGGTTTTTAATGCAACATTTTTCCAGCGAGACCCCCATTGGTGGTAATTAACATCCATTACACTGACATAAGTACTTAGTAAATTAGTAAATTCGTACTCGCATGTCTCCTCAGAAGAGCTGACTATAATAAAATATCAACAAAGACACATACACACAAAGTAAACATAGCATGCAACATACAGTATAGTTATTCAATTACAGAACCTATGAAATGTTTCCACCACCTTGGAAATTCACATTTAATTTGGCATTTTTGAGACTGATCAATAGAAAAAGACAAGTTAATATCACAGTGAAAACAGATCTCTACAAAGTGGTCTAAATTAATTCCAAATATGAAATATTAAAAAAAAAATTGCATAAAATTTCACTTTCTTCAGGTTAGTCTTTAGTATTTTAGTGTACTAAATTGCATCTGCACACTGCAATTTATTCTCCGTTTTTGTTTGCAAAACTGCTAAAGCTCTGTCAGGTTGCATGGGGATCGTGAGTGAACAGCCTTTGTCAAGTCCAGCCACAGATTCTTAATTAGAATGAGAGCTGAACTCTGTCTCATCCACTCCAGAACATTAACATTGTTTCTAAACCACTCCTGTGCAGATATAAGTTTATGTTTGGGGTTATTGTCTTGCTGGAAAACATATTTTCTCCTAAGGCACAGGTTTCTTGTACACTGCATTGGGTTTTCTCCAGGATTTCCCTGTATTTTGCTGCATTTTTCTTACCCTCTACCCTCACAAGCTTTCCAGGACCTGCTACAAATCAGCATTCCTACAGCATGATACTGCCACTGCCACGGTTAATGGTGAGGATTGTGTGTTTTCGATGATTGCAATAAGGACATTTTTTTCTAGTTATTGTTAGGATGCTTTCTTTTTTTAAATTTTACTTTTGCCTTAGATGCTCGGTTATTATTTTTGATTTCTTGACCTTGCCAGTTTATTGACTAGCCTATATGTTTCACTTTACCAGCTCTTTGAGATACCTTCTGCTCATTTTTTCCATGGCCAGGCCTATATTCCCTTTTAGGTCACAATATCAGATGGATAAAGGAGCAATTAAGAAGGTACTCCGTGATTGGCAGAGAGCAGAACGTGAGACAGAAGTCCAACTTGATTATTACGGGCTGAATTCAGATAAATTGCTAAGAGAGAATAGCATTTATTCTAGAATAGTGTGGTGATCTGGAATTTTTATATAGATCTATTTCATTTCTTATGAGTGTATTCCTGGCAATATTACATGTGTAAGGATTTCAAACATGTGGTCAGGAATGGCATATCTGGCTTAATTAAGGAGCATATAATTTGTTTATATGTTGCTGCAACGCCATTTTGGTTTCCCTATTAGCACCACGATTTTAGAGCCTTTTGTACTGTACTTGCCATTTCCTTGGTAATGGTTCCTGTATTTCATGGCTACATACTTGTTGGACACGTCATCAGAGTGACAACATAAAGATCATCTTGGGGAATTTTGAGGTGACTAAGTTTGACAGATAAATCCTTGTTTCTCTGTGAAAAAAAGAAAAAGAATATTATTTTTGCTGTTCTCGGTTTCTGAATCTCCGCTCTTATTTATTTATTTATTTATTTTAATCAGATTTCAGGATCTCATTTCAGTTTTGACACTCAAATGTTTTGATGTTTTTCCCATTCTCTGACTATGGTCTCCTTGTCATTTTTAATTTTCCTATGGTCCCTTGAAAGCTAGAACACTTAGTAATTACATATATAAACATTTAATACATATTTGTTTCCAAAATTTATTCACATTTGGAAAAGTCCTATAAACAGGAAACTAGAAAAATCCCATTCTTTTAAAAAGATAATTAAGCCAGTTCTAATACCTACAGGACATTAAGCTTGACATGTATTGTGGGTAAATTAGTAGAAGATGTCATTAAAAATAAGACTGAGCAAAAAATGTCAAGAACAAATGCATTAGTGACTTGGTAGATCATGTTTCACTAATACTGAGAAAGCAGCAAAAATGTTTATTAAGACTGGCGGATACAATATTATTTATCTTGATACTCAGAAAGCATTTGTTATGGACCCGCATGAGAAGCCAGTGGTCAAAATAAACCAAGAATTAGAATAAGCAAGTTTAGGAGAAGCATTGATGTAGTGAGAAGAGACATGCAGGTGGTGGGTGTAACAGAGCAAGATACAGAGGACAGGAAGATATTGAAAAAGATGATCTGCTGTGGCAACCCCTAATGGGAGCAGCTGAAAGAAGAAGAAAGAGAAGCATGGTTTTACTATCCTTTAAATCTCATCATGACCATACCTACTATGGAAATTTACATAAATCACCTCTTAGGCTCTTTAATTTGTGCTGGACACGAATCTCTTCATTTGAAGGACTTTGCACAAGTTTTTCTACTTTAAAACAAGGATGAGATGAAATAAATATTTTATCCAGGCAGAGAGGTGGTGGTTTTGGCTGGGGGAGATGAGAGTCTGCTGATCTCAGTCATTAATAATGAAGGTGTGGGCTGGAAGGCTTTTTTAGGCCTTCAGTGCCCAACTTGAATGCATCACAGCATGATGCGTTGTAGAAATCCCATCTTAAGACTCTGGGCCTCAGCCATACATCTCTTTAAAACCTTTTTTGAAAAAGAAGATAACTAATCAGAATGTATTTAAATACAAACCAACTGTGCTTTGGTCTGTTTGAGCTGTGCACAGTTAATGCACCAGTAAAAGACACAAGTCTGAATTCTTCAGAGTGTGTGAGATAAGGACTTTGCAGACTTTGTATCAAAGCGTAAAAAACAATTCATTTTAAGGCGAAAGTGCAGAGTGCTGAGATGTAGGACTATATAGTTAAAGTAATTTCTGCAGTAGGTACAGAAGAGATAGTAGTAGTTCCCCAAGTACAGAGGACAGTGAAATTATTATTTACAAGTTTGGTACCAATTTGGAACAAATTATCTACTGTATAATTTAAACTGTAATGTTGTATCTACAACTTCATCTAACTATTCTCTTTACTCTCATTTCACCCTCCTCTGATGACCTGATTCTAGTGGATTATGTATTGTGTTACTCAATTTAAGGATACTTATAGATGTCTACAAAATGTAATGAATACTACAGTGTATAGCCAGAGTTAACAATCATTTTCTCACATCAGTGCTCTCGATCACATTGATGTAACAACCTTTCCCTTCACTGCAACACTGGAGACAAACTAGGTTCAGAAAGTGTTGTGTTCACCCTCAAGAAAATGTGATAAGGCAGTGCAACAGCAATGGAAGGCTCTGCTCAGTGCTCAAACAGCTCTACCTTCACCAACCTTCAGGAAACCTTGAAGACCAGCTAGTACAGAAAGAAAATACCTCTTCTTGGACAGTGTGTTACCGAAATAAAAATTCTGATTAGTATTTAAGGCAGGGCAAAAGATTCTTTAGAGAAATGCAGATCTTTTAACTTTGAGTGTAAAAAACAGCATGCTCAACTGGGTAAAAAAAGTAACGGATTCAGTATCAGGCGTGCTAATTGACAATATTCTTGACATAGTTAATTTGTCATTAGATACTGGGATCTTCCCAGACTGTCTTAAGACTGCTGTAGTTAAACCCCTTCTCAAGAAAAATAATCTTGACCCCTCTGCTTTTGAAAATTTTAGACCCATCTCTAACCTGCCCTTCTTAGGTAAAATTCTAGAGAAGGCAGTCATTATGCAGTTAAATGGCCACCTCAATAAACATGCTATTCTTGATAAATTTCAGTCCACTAGGACAACATTTTTTCACTTAAACATAGCAAAAGTTAGACCTCTTATATCATTGAAAGATGCTGAGAAATTAATTCACGCTTTTGTTTTCAGTAGACTAGATTACTGTAACATACTCCTCTCAGGACTACCCAAAAAAGACATAAATCACTTGCAACGAGTGCAGAATGCAGCTGCTAGAATCCTAACTAGAAAAAGAAAATCCGAACACATTTCTCCAGTTTTGATGTCACTACACTGGTTACCTGTGCCATTCAGGATTGACTTTAAAATTCTGTTTATGCTTTATAAAGCTTTAAATAATCTCGCTCCATCTTATATATCGGAATGTCTGACACGTTATATTACAAATCGTAACCTTAGATCTTCAAATGAGTGTCTCCTTAGAATTCTAAAAGCTAAACTTAGAAGAAGTGGTGAGGCGGCCTTCTGCTGTTATGCACCTAAAATCTGGAATAGCCTGCCAATAGTAATTCGCCAGGCTGATACAGTAGAGCACTTTAAAACACTGCTGAAAACACATTACTTTAACATGGCCTTTTTATAACTTCACTTTAACTTAATACTGATACTCAGTATGTTCAATTCATCATAATAACTATTCATAGTGGCTCTAAAATCCGTACTGACCCCTACTCTCTCTTCTGTTTCTTTTTCCAGTTTCTTTGTGGTGGCGGCCTGCACCACCACCACCTACTCAAAGCATCATGATGCTCCAACATTGATGGACTGAAAGCCAGAAGTCTACGTGGCCATCATCATCAGGTCCTTCCATGAGAACCCTAAATACAAAGAGGACTGTTTCATTTATGTTAGGTAGAATGCCCAGAGGGGACTGGGCGGTCTCTTGGTCTGGAATCCCTGCAGATTTTTTTTTTTTTTCCAGCTGTCTGGAGTTTTTTTTTTGTTTTTTCTGTCCACCCTTGCCATCGAACCTTACTTATTCTATGTTAATTAATGTTGACTTATTTTTATTTTTTATTGTGTCTTCATTTTTTCTATTCTTCATTTTGTAAAGCACTTTGAGCTACATTTTTTTTTGTATGAAAATGTGCTATATAAATAAATGTTGTTGTTGTTGTTATTTATCAACCAAAAACTACACTGGGTGAGCCATGCCTTAAAAATAGCTCTCATTATGAATGACTGTGGTGCATTAATTCTGTTTAAGAGGAAGTTTATTTATTCAGTATAAAGAACAACATCCTGTCCACTAATTTCATGTCTGCTTTATTTTACTTGAGTCCTAAGGCCAGGTTTCCAGCGGACGCTAGTGCTTTGTACGTTGTAATGTTTATACTTGTGCGCGTACTATACATAAATCTGGAAGATTCCATCGGGTGGCAGTGCGAGATATTAGATCGATAGATAGATCGATAGATAGATAGATAGATCCAGCAGCAGTATACTGATACAAAAAAAAAAACAATATTAAATTAAAGAGTAATAAAAATGCATGTAAAAGCAGACAATAACTTTGAGTAATGTTAGCATTTACTCCCGTGGGTGGAACTGAACACGGGGCATCAGCTCATCGCAAGGTGAATACAAGCTCTCACATACACTAGCAACATACACTAGCCAAATCCACAAATTTGCATATCTTTGGGAGGAAACCAGAGCACACTGTGGAAACCCAGCAGGAAAACATGTAAACTCCAGGCAGGGAACACCAGCGATGAGACTCCCTGCGAGACAGCAGTGTTACCGGTTCGCCACCGCCAACAGTATTCATTATTTAAACGAAATTAATGATATATCTGTAAAATGTAACATACACACTTTAATGCATTTCATCATGAAAGTGATATCAAGTATGAATCTTAGGATTCTAAATGTGTAGAGAGTTGGAATATCATAAATGTAATGTGTTCTGTGTGGTGACTTATTGCTGCTTGCCGCTGCTGTCAGGTCAGGAGGAAGTTCCAGAAGTTCATAGTGATTAACAACTAGGTCAGTTTTAAGATGATGTTTACGATGGCCTACTTTAATGATAAAGTAAACTACAAGGTTAAAATGGACATTTTGAGATTAAAGCTGAAATTTCCACTTTAATCACAAAATAATCCTTTTCACTGTGTCCTTAATTTTTTTCTCTGTGACTCAAATACAACGCTGTACATTATGTTACTGTTATGAAGGTGCAAAAAAAAAAAGACGGCACAGAAGATGGTATATGAGACTTTTAAAATGTATCGTGTCATTATGATGGGGAATATGCGATGCTTGATAATGCATTTGTATATCGGCATTTTGCTTCACCACATCAAACCATTCATCAAACATCAAAGCAGGCACATCGATCCCATAGGATCCTCAAAGCAGCTTTCTGTCACATGTAGACAGTAAACAGAGACTCTGACGTTCCATTCTAACCTTTATCACACTGCACCCTCCGACATTTTGATGGTAGTGCAACTTGCGCACATGTCGCATTAATTTCTAAGGACCTGCTCAGAGGATGCATCAAATGAACACGGGGAATGCGTGGCAGCCATGATGCGTTCTGAGCATGAAGCATAAATGAGCACTACGGACACACACTGTATCAGTGCATGATCCCCATCCTCAAAAATATCCTCACTATTCAACAGTTAGTACAGTTGCACTTTGGGAACTTCTTGACTACATCAGCAGGAGCATCCACAAAATATACTAGTTGATATAATAACTGTCAAGGTAAAGTTGAAGCAGTAATTTGTTGTTAAAGTCACACAGAATGCTTCTCCATTTTACATTAGACAGGTTTGCAAATTTTCCAATGAAAATGTAACTGTCTCAATAAATTTCCTTGAAAAAAAAATTGCCACATTTCAACAAAATGTGACTACTGAAGGCTGTTTTGATTCAAGTAGACAGACAGACAGCTATCGCAAAGTGTGCTTCATGAATTACATGAAAGGGAGAGGGAGCCACAAAAACCCCAGCCTACAAACAAAAACATAATCAAAATATTTATTAAATTAAAGATAAAATACAGACAAACAACATCTTTAATGAGCAGAAGATCTATAAACCGGAAAATCAAAACATGAAATACAAAATCCAAACAAGAAAGTAAGTGAACAACACAGGCAGGAGCTAATGCCTCAGCACTAGGATGAGGTGTTCCACGTGTTACATAAACTGCTGGTTGGGGTGGCCTAACTCATTAGGCTCAACATATAAGCAACAAGGAAAATAATTAAGAATTAGTAATCAAGAATTAAAACATGGTAAAGCAAGGTGATTAATCACATACAAATTCATTTTAGGATACAATACTGTTAAAAAAAAGAAAACAGAAGAAATTAAGAAATACAGATAAAAGAAAATAAGGCTAAGGAGTAAACCCTGACTAAACCATGCCACTATTAAACCCTGGTTCTATGTTTATGCCTGGCCCTGCCTATCTCTATTGATTTTTAACAAAATCAGCTGGACTGTATTTATGCTGTGGGAATAACATGATAAAAGACTTAATCAAAAGAAAAGAATAGGGACCAAGACCACCCTGACAGGGAGATCAGATGTGTTCAGAACCTTGATGAGTAAGCAGGTCTAGTTAAACTGTTCACTTTGTGGTTTCGCCAACTGTGCAGGCACCATTCATAAAGATCAGGATCAAGGGCACATCCTGTGTTTTGTAAGGGAAATCAGTGGAATGGACATCCTAACTACAGAATATAAGCTGCTAATGGAAACTGTCAGCCACATAAATCATTCATTTTACAAAAGGAGAGTGTAGTGTTATGTTGGGCAAGTGGGTGGTCTAAAAATCCCTAAGTATAATCAAGTCTTCACCAATAGTACAATGTCATCTGTAAAAAGCTACCGAGGTCTTGTAGATTGCCTACATCCTGTATGGTTACAGACGACCATCAACAGGCAAGACAAACAAAAGCACATGGTTGCGGGAATCAACCCAAGTGTAATGCAATAAAAGCCAGCTGTCACGATGAAAACTGCATCTTTGATCTCATTTTGAATCTCAGAGAGACCAGCATCTAAATAACAAGCTGAAATATAACACTTTGAAGTGTAATTCAATAACTAACGAAGCAACGGCCATGAACGCCACGGGAGGTATTACGAAGCCAACAGATAAGTGCAGGCCCGCATCAAGGAAGCAGCGGGGATGCCTTCCTCCGCAGCCCAAAGCTGCACCCTGCTACTGCCTCCTTTGATGCTCTCTTGAAAGGAGGTCCGCCTTACCTTTCATTCAAGCAAACTGGCCATCTTTTAATTAGCATACCTACACTCTCTCCACTTGCAATTTGTGCTTGCTCACACACGTATGCATACACACACAAACACAAATTGCTTTATGCGTTTTGCAAAAATTCAATTTCTAATGATTAATATTGAATTCAGTAGGTGGTAGGCAAATGAAGATGAAAAAAGGAGTTTCAAAGTTTTTCCTTCTGCAATTTAGTGCAGAGAAGAGTCAGCTGGACTCCAAGCTCTTCAAAAAAAAAGCCTCAGGGTGGAATAACTCATTTAAAACGGTCAAAGCACCTTTGTAAAGCTTTGGGCTTCAAACTCTTGTCACATATTAATCCTGAATTATTAATAACAGGATTCTTCTTTATTATTTGCAGCTCTTCCTTCCATTTACTGTTTGTGAGATTTTCATTTTGCAGGAACAAGAGAACCGAGCTGCTTATTCTGGCTCCATATAGTGCAAAGTAGAATTCAACCCCGGACTGAATGACAGTCCAGCACAGTGTACACACATTCATTCACTCATACCCAAAAAACTAACTTAAGATTTGAAAGGAAGCACACACACTAACAATAGAAGAAAACCAAATCAAAGATACACAAATTGTGGTAACTTCATTCAGACAGTGACCCAGACAGAAATCAAACTGAGATCCTAGGAGCTAAGTGCCACCATGGCACTAACATACAGTAATGATTGTATGTTGATGATGACAATAATAATTTTAGCAATAATAATAATAATAATAATACTGGATCAGAGATACAATGGACAGCAGAAGAATCATTTCAGTTTAACTGGCATTCTGTCAACTGAAAATCTCCTTTAGTGAATTTACTCAAAACAAAAAAACAAAATCTTTATCTAGATCATTATGACGAAGAAATGTGGCCTATAGATCTTCCATCTGATGTTATAAAACAATGTTTAATTGCTTACATTAATTTAGAGAATAGCGATTATCTTTGGATTTTTAGTGGATTGAAAACATGCTGGAAGAGGGATTAGGGTTCTTATGACCCCTGGCTGATTTCTTCGTTGATAGGTGATAGTCCCCTTAATATACTCCTTACATAATTGCTTCATAAACAATAAAGTTCACCAACAACTGGAGTAAACCGTGAAAGGAAAAAAATTATGTAACTTTTGTCACAGTCAGTGGTGGATCTAATGTGAAACTAATGAAACTTAAATTTCAGGGCCCTTAATCCCAGAGGTGCCCAAGAAGTGACTTTAATTTGCATCCCCCCATAAATAAGGCCTTGAAAATTTGCATTCAAAACAGTGACTTTGACATGTGAGATAATCCAGTAGAGCAATTTTAATAAAAGTCTGAGATACTGTATAGTGGTTAACTGTCTAAAAATGTTATGGCAATCTGTTGTGGAACAACAACATTGAAGAAGATAACAGTGGTTACCCAGACCTCATTGTTGGTTGCAAATGGGTCCCCGTAACAGTTCAAGCTTCTGGGCCCCAAAAATGTAGGTCCACCACTGGCTACATTGGTTTCAAAACTAATATATATAGGCAATCGAAGCCAAATGTAGCAAAATTAAGGCATTTTAGACCCTTCTTCTTTTATAGTTTTCTGGGATAGCATTTCTCACTGTAAGTCCATCGATCAAGTAGATGGTTGTATTTCTCAGCTAGAAGGTAAAAAATCTCATTGATGTGGAAGCAATGTTTTAGAGGACAAAAGTCACATCACAGTGGTGAGAGCTGAAATGCTTTCGAACACATAAGAGATTCCTCCAGTAAGTATACACTTGAATTCTAAGCCTTGAAAACACACAAAAACTAAAAGATCTAAGGATACCTTCAGAATAAGGCCAGAAGTACAAAATATGTATAGATATTAATTTAAATTGTTAGGGTTACTAAACATTCATATGAATTAGCAGTTCTAATTTAATGTTACAATATTAATACACAGACAAATGGCCACTGCATCAAATGACAAAGTAAGAGAAATGAAGGCTTGGTTATTTTATTTTGAGTATAATACACACAAACACACACTTTAAATCATATGCAGACAACAGAGAAAATAAGTACTTAGCTCAGCTTTAAATGCTGATTTATCTTTGTAAACAAATTGCTGTGATAGCAACACACTAGCAACATCAGAAAAAACTCTCCTGTCATAACAAAAGCAAAGCCAGTTGACTTGATTTGGATAAGTTTTCCAAAGGCTGAATGACTTCCCACAGGACAGAATCCATATTTTAACTCATGGGGACAAAATATATAGGAGAAGCATAACGCACTTTATTCCTTTTATCATCACATCTTATTCAGATATTGCCTACATTATACACCCCAATAAATGATAAAACTTCATATACTCCCCTATTTGCACAGCAATCAGACATTCTGGCACTTCAATTTCTGCAGGTATAATTTTGCTTTGTTTAATTTCTCTCTGGATATTTACATTTCTAAAAAGGCCTTGTGCTGCTGCTCCCATAATGACTCGTATTCTCAGCAGAAGCTCAAAAATCCATATATCTCTGTAAATATAAGCTAAATCTATACATAAAATAAAACAATATAGAGATGTTATATATTTTTGCATAAGGCATACATCACAAGGATTTTCTAATTATTGATTAAATTTCTCGCACACTACACTTAGTATGGTATATATGTTACAGCCAAAACCCAAAAGTGGGAAGTGTCCGGCCAAAATCGGAAGATGGCCAATATCGCTGTAAATTGACCAGCCAATGTCCAATCTTTTCCTTTATTTCAGGATTTGGCCAGCCAGTTTGCGAAATAGCATGGGGCGATCAGCCAAAGTCAGAAGAAAAAAGACATGAGCAGCGATTTGCTGAGCATTTAGTAGTGCAATTGCATCAAGTGTAGCCTTGGCAGCTTTTGTTCACAAAGAGGATGCCACTTGGTTGTTTCACAATAATTAAGATTAGGTATATAAGAAGGTTTCACAATTCTGTTATCATTTTAGCCCTAAAATAGTGGCTTAACATCAGCGACCAATTTTATTGACCTTAAGGTTACTGTTTGGGCGAGGGGAAGGCCGTCTCAAATGGCATCCGTTTTCTGAACAAGACAGGCCTTGAGCAGTTTCTCGTGCAGAATGAAAAACTCACTTCTGAATCTGCATCTGAAATTTCTAAGCATCTTTACACCTTGAGCAAACAGTCTTACATCCGCGCATCAAATTGTGGCCAGGGAGTTCTCTCCACTTTGTGAAATGGCCAGCCAAAGTAGCATATACACTGGTCATTTCTACTAATTCAGGCTTTGGCCACACCTCTCGACCAAAATGCAAAATGGCCAGCCAATTCGGGAACTGGCCGAACTTCGGGTTTTGGCTGTAACATATATACAGTATTTAGTTTAGAAGATGTGTTCTCTCACTGTGGTTGAATAAAAATACTACTATTAACAATAGCTAGTGGTTGTCCCAGTGCTAATGTTTTTTAACATAATAAGAAATAAGAATACAGTAAAACTCTAGGAGTCTCTGAGCAGATCAGCCTCCTTCTGGGGTGGAGATGAGCTGCAAATTCCAAATGTTTCTTCCAAGAAGGTCTCACAATGTCAACTGAAAAAAAAGATGCCAGGATGCTCTTTATCTTGTTGAACTTGTTGAACTTCTTACAGACTCTCAAAAGTCCACATGCTTCATTATTTATACCAAATATAGAAGCTGACCGATTGGCTAGACAGAGGGACCGAGCTGGGAAAGATGTGCAGCAGGTTAGGGTGATAAAGGATAATGATGGATACTCACAAGTAAGGAGAGTGTGTTGAGCAAATGGAAAGAGTACTTTGAGAGACTGATGAATGAAGAGAATGAGAGAGAGAAAAGGCTGAATGATGTGGAGATAGTGAATCAGGAAGTGCAACAGATTAGAAAGGAGGAAGAAGTTAAGGACAGCTATGAAGAGGATGAAAAATGGAAAGGCCATTGGTCTAGATGACATACCTGTGGAAGCATGGAGGTGTTTAGGAGAGGTGGCAGTGGAGTTTTTAACCAGATTGTTTAATGGAATCTTGGAAAGTGAGAGGATGCCTAATGAGTGGAGAAGAAGTGTACTGGTACCGATAATTAAGAATAAGGGTGATGTGCAGAACTGTAGTAACTACAGGGGGATAAAATTGAT
This sequence comes from Polypterus senegalus, assembly GCF_016835505.1. NCBI lineage: Eukaryota > Metazoa > Chordata > Cladistia > Polypteriformes > Polypteridae > Polypterus > Polypterus senegalus. The sequence goes on along the minus strand of NC_053166.1, from coordinate 120,428,816 downwards.
GATCCAGACCATGAAGTTATGGGAAAGAGTAGTGGAAGCTGGGTTAAGAAGGGTGGTGACGATTAGTGAGCAGCAGTATGGCTTCATGCTAAGAAAGTGCACCACAGATGCGATGTTTGCTCTGAGGTTGTTGATGGAGAAGTATAAAGATGGCCAGAAAGAGTTGCATTGTGTCTTTGTGGACCAGGAGAAAGCATATGACAGGGTGCCTCGAGAGGAGCTGTGGTACTGTATGAAGAAGTTGGGAGTGGCAGAGAAGTATGTAAGAATTGTACAGGATATGTATGAGGGAAGTGTAACAGTGGTGAAGTTTGTGGTAGGAGTGACGGATGCATTTAAGGTGGAGGTGGGATTACATCAGGGATCGGCTCTGAGCTCTTTCTTATTTGCAATGGTGATGGACAGGTTGCCAGGCGAGATTAGACAGGAGTCCCCGTAGTCTATGATGCTTGTTGATGACATTGTGATCTGTAGTGATACTGAAGAGCAGGTTGAGGAGACCCTGGAGAGGTGGAGATATGCTCTGGAGAGGAGAGGAATGAAGGTCAGTAGCAAGAAGAAAGAATGCATGTGTGTTGACCATCTGCGGCAACTGGCCAGTGGGCTTCCTCCCAGGGTGGACGTGGAGGTACAGGTAAGTGTCACCGGTACCGCACAGAAAAAAGGGGACTTGGTGCGAATTGACCCAGTAGTGTTCTGAGGGGAGTCGAGTAGTGTCTAGTCTGACACAAGGCAAAGCTGGAATGGTCGATCGCTCAGGTAGAGAATCTGACATCAGGAACTCCTTGAGGAATATGCTTGCACCGGGGAAGGAGGATCGGAAAATGCTGAGGAAGGAGCATTTAACTGGCCCTATCATCCAGGCCCTGCGATCCTCTGCCAAATGAGCAATTGACACCCAGAAAGAAAAAAGGGTGCAGGCTGTGCGAGGGGGCCGCTCTCTGCGTAGGTGGGGGAATAAGCCAACCTCTGCTGTGCATGGGGCAAAGTAGGACATTCCATCCTGTTTCCATATCTGTGGGATGCGGATACCAGAAGAAGGGAGGCTGTGTTATGAATGCCACCAATTGGGTCACACCTGGAGGCATTGTCCATACAGGAAACCCCAAAGGCGATGTTGGCACAGCGTCTCTTTGTCGCTTTGTTGTGTCTGTCTTTTAGGGCAAGGCTGGGGACCGGTTGGACTCTGGACTCTTCCTGGAAGAAGACAACCCTTGCGGGATTGGACACTTCACCCTACAGAACTCAGCTGATGGAGGGGCAATGTAATGGGTGGCCAGCATGCTTACCCTGCCAGGACGATGGAGGACAGCCCTCCTGGTTTGCTACACTGCCACAGAGCAGGGAAGCTCAACCCTGCTGTGGCTCATGGACACTGCCATGGAGGGTGTGGAGAACGGCTGAGCCCTCCTGTGCAGGGCTGCCATCTCACCCAGAACAGCAGCTGGAAGCTAATCATGGAACAGCTGGAACACTTCCGGGTCCTCTATAAAAGGAGACATTTCTAAAAAGGCCTTGTGCTGCTGCTTCCATAATGACTCGTATTCCCAGAAGAAGCTCAAAAATCCATATATCTCTGTAAATATAAGCTAAATCTATACATAAAATAAAACAATATAGAGATATTATATATTTTTGCATAAGGCATAGATCACAAGGATTTTCTAATTATTGATTAAATTTCTCGCACACTACACTTAGTATGGTATATATGTTACAGCCAAAACCCAAAAGTGGGAAGTGTCCGGCCAAAATCGGAAGATGGCCAATATCGCTGTAAATTGACCAGCCAATGTCCAATCTTTTCCTTGATTTCAGGATTTGGCCAGCCAGTTTGCGAAATAGCATGCTAGAAAAGAGGAAGAAGGGACAGAGTACTGTGGGGATTGGTGTACTGTGTGTGCTGTGCAAGTACTAAAAATAAAGGTGTGTTGTGTGAATAAGGCATGGTGTCTGTCTGTTACAATGTTAAGATTTGCACTGGGTGTGACGAGGATGTACAGGATTAGAAATTAGTACATTAGAGGGTCAGCTCAGGTTGGACGGTTGGGAGACAAAGTCAGAGAGGCGAGACTGTGTTGGTTTGGACATGTGCAGAGGAGAAATGCTGAGTATATTGGGAGAAGGATGTTAACGATAGAACTGCCAGGTAAGACGAAAAAAGGAAGGCCTAAGAGAAGGTTTATTGATGTGGTGATAGAGGACATGCAAGTGATGGGTGTAACAGAGCAAGATGCAGAGGACAGAAAGATATGGAAGAAGATGATCCACTGTGGCAACCCCTAACAGGAGTGGCCGAACGAAGAAGAGCAAGAAGATAGAAGTTGACATTTTCGCGTGGGATTGGGGCTTAATGGACTGGGGCAAACAAACAATAAAAAATAAATGCATTTTTTCAGAGTTGCAGCCCTACACATACTCTATATAATTATATCACAAGTTAAATATGATAAATCCTGCATTGGGCTGACACTCTGCCCGGAGTTTTTTTCCTGCCTTTACCCTTTGTTATCTTGGATTGGCTCCAGCAGACCCCCATGACCCTGTAGTTAGGATATACAGTAGCGGGTTGGATAATGGATGAATGGATGGAAATATGATAAATTGTTTATAATATAAATTTACAATGTAAACTAAACTTCACTTATATTAATAATTTTAAAACCATATTTACGGTAAATGGCACAAAAGATTGTTTTTTTTTTGGTTGTCTACTTATTGTAATTGTGGCAAAATATGTATCTTTGTACTTTTTAAAAATCTGTACAAGGTGTACAACTCAAGTGTGTTCTGTGATTGGATTAATTATTTTGAAAACTGAAGTAGTTTTAATTTTTTATTTCATTCATTAAAGAGACAGTCTTGTTTATTAAAGATTTTGTCATGTTTTGTGCATGATGTGTGCTTGAGAGTTGGTCAGACCACCTCATTGCTGTTTGTACAAGCAACACTTTCAAGCTTATGCTGTGGGCACGTGTGTGTGACTCTGCTTGAACTGACTCCTGAGGATCTCTTTGTCGACAGGAGTGAATACCTAACACTATGCACAAAATGTACATGTTGAAGTGATCTCTCTCAATCTAAATTTGAAACAGTACAGTAAACTCGTCGATTATTTGTTATACAAAATGTTTCTGTTTAAGGATAGGCAATGTGAAAAATAGAGTTGCTTAGGGTCGGATGGATTTAATTATTATATTTGTTGATTTTTAACAATTATCTGTGACCTTAAAAAAACTGAGGAAAAAAGTACCCATTTATGGTGATATATTTTAGTAATATAATGTGTCTGCTGAGGAAGACATTCTCTCCCAGCCACTCCTTGAACTCCACCTTTGTTATTTACATGATGACCCAACAGGAAACTCTTAAACTGTGTTGTCATTGGCAGGTTTTTTCAGACAATAAGATGACACAGATTAATGAAAAATCTCACTAGCTGAGGTTTAATATTAAACCAGGATGCCGATTCATTAATTTATCAAGCTTGGAATGTATTTAAACAGTTCACACTTTTGCTTCTTTGTGGGCTCCCTAATTGTAAAGGCTTCCAACAGTGTGCTAAGTGTCAAGGTTGAAGGAGAAACAAAGAATGCAAGTTAGCAAATAAAACCAATGAAAATGCTAAGCAAATAGTACATGAATCCCAAGCAAGAATAGTGATGAAGTTTTTTGTCGTATAGGGTCTTATGATAAGTGATACATTTTGTTATAACTAGTGCCATACAAGCAAATAGAATGTGGCTTTGCAAAACCAATACCATACAACCTGATAATGCTAGATAGGTAGTTTCAGGTGCTGCAATAACTTATAGTTGCATTTGATTCTTCCTGGTCATCTCATCACCTGCACATGCAAAGGCAGTCTGCTTTATTAAGGTCATCATTTGGTCTATTTTTTTTTTCAGGATGTAACATGGCAGAGAGTGCATGCCTTTGTTAGTCTCTCTCTTTATTGTCCCTCTGCAGCTATTGACAAACATACACCTTCCTGGGCTATTCATCAATGCATTAGCTCTGGCACAGCTCCATAAGTTATTTTGTTTCTTGTCGGCCTCCAAACAAACAACCAAGCAAGGAAATGCAGTAAAGTAATTAAGCAATAAAACTAACCTTCTCTTTCACAGGTGGCCAGCAATTCAGTAACCAGCATTCCTAAAGCTTTTGGGGTAGAAAAAAAAACTGGCTTGTTCATCTTCTTTGTGTAAGGGGATTTTTGAACTTTTTTAATTTTCCCCAAATCCATCATTTATTTAATATTACTGCATTTAGTTTATGATACAATTGTTTTAAATTATTTTAATCTGTATTTTTATATAATGTATATTTATATTACTGACCTTTGCTCCTGTGTTATGACTTGCAAGATTTGTGTGCCTCTCCCCAGTCACACTTAGTCTGGCTGGAGAGAGGTGCATAAAGTGTGAGCTTCTGTTCTGATTGATTTTCTATTGTGTGAAAGTAATAAATAGGGGTATATACACCTTTATTTTTCTTTATGACATTTATTAGTCCTGTAACATGCTCCCCCTTTTTTTCCCTACATCCTGAGAGTGCAGCAGGGATATATGTGATGGGAGGCTGATGATGTGTTTTATTTTTCTGTATCGTCCTATCCAGGTAGGCTCTTGTTTGATATTATGTACATATGTTATGTTCAATGTAAAGGTGTTTTATTTATAAAATGTAAATTTATATAACACCCCAGTGTGACAGTGTGAGACATTACCAGTCTCTTCCAGGAGCCTTTTGAAACCACCACCATTGATAATATAACCAAGGGATGAGCGTGGGCAAATGAGGACACATACACATAGCAAGAAGTAGATGCATAAAGCAAATACAGTAGTGCTTTTATTAAAACAATCAAAAGCAAAATTGTTCAACAGTGCAGTGCTCCTTTAATGAATAAATAAATAAATAATCTATAAAAGTCAAAGTGATCGTGGAGGTTAAAATCAATCAAATAAATAATCCATCAAAATGAGCTTAAAATCCTATGGCAGGAATCTTTTAAAATCTCTGAGCCCTAGTGCACTACTTCTGTCTTGGCGTCTCCTCTCCTTATCCTGACTGGACCTTGCAGGGGGAGAAGATGCCCAAATGACAGTTACAGCCATTCATCTTCCACAGGTCTGGGTTCCTGCTGTCCCTTGGCTCCCAATCCAAACCCAGGCCCAGGTCCCTACTGTCCATGGCTCCCAATAGGGCTCCCAATCTCAGCGTTATCTAGCTCTGTCCAGCTCCTGCTGCCTTCCCCAGACTTATATGGACGCAAGAACCAAGTCGCTCCTGCTTAGCTGGAATGGCCCCCTTCAGCCCCCAAGTGTCTGCCTCACACTTCCCTGAGGGCTCTCCTTATGACTGTCTGCCTTCTCTCACTCTCGCTTTCTCTGTCTTCCTGCCTGCCAGCTTCTCTCCCACCTTCTAACCTCCCATTCTCTCTTTCTCTTTTCATCAATTTCTCTCCTTCTCCACCCATGAAGGCTTCTTATATACTCTGCTGCCTAATTGGGCACTGGTGCAAGGAGTCCGTTCCCTCCGCAGCATCATAGTGGCACCTGATTGATTCACCTGTCCCTGCACATGTATGTGGCGCAGTTAGCCAGCACCTCCATTAACTGTGGAGCCAAATGCACTCACGCACACCCACACCCAATTAGTGCCTGCACCTTCTTGTGTCATGATTATTTATTTAAAATTAGCCACTTATTGTTAAGCAGCGGAACCAGTCGCGCTCACTCTGACTGGGATATACAGTATATGATGGGAGGCTGATGATGTGTTTGTTTATTTTTCTATTTTTTTTTTGTTTGTTTATCATCCTATGTAGACCTCCTGCTGAAAAAAAATCAAACAGCAACATAAGTTCCGTGTGATCAGTTTGATTTCCTTTTTACGACGTAGGGTAGTGGCTGTGTCTCAGATGCAGTGGCAGAGTGAGGACCGACTACACTTGCACTTTAAACATTATAAACAAATAAAATGTTAATTCTACAAATTCTACATGCAATTTTTTATCAGTCTATATGTTAACCTATATGGGGAGGAGTGGTGGCTCTGAGGCTAGGGATTTGCACTGGCAATTGGAAGGTTGCCAGTTCGAATCCCGTAAACTCCAAAGTAACTCTTCTTTGTTGAGCTCTTAACCTGCAATTGCTTCGTCCTGGGTATGACGTTAATCTGCATCCAGCCCTGGATATAGGCCCTCCAACTTGCAGGGAAAAACCAGTGGGTCGGTGGCAGAATTGGCCCTCCAGCCACCATAAAAAAACCTCACACTGGTTCCATTCCATCTAAACTAGTGTAGTGTTGAGGTGTCACCTGCCACCTGTTTCTGTTTTAACGATGTGTTTACACAGATTGTTGTAGACACGGAACACACATGAAATGCACGTGTTCCAAATAACGATATAGTACTATTTATAAAAGGTGTCATTTTGCTTGACTTCTCAATCTATACAACTCTAAGCAATTGACACGCAGGTAAACAGACTTAAGCTGAGAAAACTGCGCGTCAGTGGGAGATGTGATATCAGGCTGCTTACTGCTTACTGCTTATCGATACATTTACAGGACAAAAGACGCTGATAGAGAGGTGCAAAGCAATTTAAGGTGGGACTGATCTGAGTTTTTTTGTAGGCTCTGGTAATTCTAGTGTTAAAACAGCATTTGCTATAAAATGGTTCCACTTTAGACACTTTTGGGGCGTGCATTAAATGGGTAACTTGGAGGCATGGGATGAAAGTTCATACCTAGTAATTTTCTATTATATTTTTCCAAATAGAGTAAAAAGCCATCATTCCCATTAAACTAGTAGTTAAAAAGGCAGCATGCTAAAGGGCACTAAGGCCTGATGGCAGAGCTGTCATTTCTCACTAAACTGGATTCATTGGGGAAGAAAAGAAGGAAGGAAAGAAAGCAGCATCAGTGTTGTTTCAGCCAGACTTATGACGTGCATGGCTGGGTTACAGGACAAGGTTACCTTGCTAAACTGCTTATTATGGAGAGAAGGCCTCAGTGGGACAGGAACCAATATAATAAGGCACAGAGAATTTTATTATCATTCAAATTAGAACATATAGAGGCCGTCTATCCGATTGGTGTTATAATGGCAGTCATTCATCTAACTGTTACCGACCTTTCCATTTTAATTCATGTCTTATTAGAAGGACATACATCATCATTCTAACATAATTATTTTATTTTATTTTTTTTTTTGCTTTTAAGTTTGTTGTCCTTTTTTTCAAAATGAACAGGTTGAGAGCAGAAGCTCGCACTATTTGGATTTCTTGTTGTTTTAACTTAAAATAAAATTTAGTGAGACCTTGAAACTAGCAATAAACCTACCATTGCAATAGTATGAGTGTAACTTAAAAGTAACCACAGTTTTGCTTTGTATGCAACAGAAAGTCAAGAATGCCATGGTACACATATGAGAGGAGCTGTGTGAAATGGTGTAAAATTTCTCTACATCAGCATGTAATTGCTATTAGTTTTTAATTTCTACCATTTAATACCATTCATTTCTCAAATAAATTTAGACCAGTTCAGGGTTTGCAGAGGAGCTGGAGCCTATCCTGGCAGCACTAGACACAAGGCAGTCATTCACAGAGTGCCTGCCCTCACAGTAGTCGCTCATATGCACAAACAACAGATAATTTAGAATTCATCTCATCTTTTTTTTAACATTTTATTGAATTTGTTAAAAGCAAGCCAGTCACACTTGGCAAACTAAATTCAAATCAACCCCCACCCAAGAGAAAGGTAGCAAGGCCAACAGCCATAATAAAACTTTAAGAGTAGAAAAAAAGGGGGAGAAAATCCATTATTCTAAAATGTTATTAATTAGATCCTGCCAGGGTTTAAAAAAAAAAAGTTTTGAACATATCCTCTAAGTGAAAATTTTATTTTTTCCAATTTCAAATAGTATATAACATCCGTTGCCCACTGACTTAAAAGAGGTGGGTTAGGATGCTTCCTGTTAAGCAAGATAAGTCTACATGCTAATAATGAAGTAAAAGCAATTACCATTTATTTTTAATTCTCCACTTTAAGCCCATCTGGGAGTACCCCAAACACAGCTATTAATGAATTAGGATTGATTGTGACACCAATACTGTCTGAAAGGCATTTAAAGATCTTGGTCCAGAATGATGTTAATTTGGTGCAGGCCCAAAACATATGGCTCAATGAGGCCTGAGCTCGACTGCAACATTTGCAGGTTGGATCTTGCCTTGGAGACATTTTGGAGAATTTTAAACAAGATGTGCTTGATAAAAGTTTTTAAGTTGAATGCACCTAATCTACACATCTTTGGTGATGTGTGTAGACATGGGGAGAATATGCAAACTCAACATGGACAAAAAGTGGGTGTAAAATTCAAACCCAGGATGTGCGGCAGCCGAGCTAATTACTGCACTACCATTATCTTAAAGGATAGGTTTGGTATTTTCCAAGGCAAAATAATTTCTTAACAATTATGGTACATATTAATTTGCCATATGAAATTGTGATCTAAAGTACAGTATTTTTTATTAATTAAATATAACAAAAGCCTTAAAACTTTATATGTTCACTTTGAAGCCACAAAGGTTTCAGTTTAACAAAGCATTCCTTTCGCATTTCTGCGGCATTCTGAGGTAAACCAAAGTAATACATTTTTGTTACAGACTCTTGGTACTATTTTTCTCAAGGTAAGGATACATTTCCCGATGGCTTGTCTGCTCACAGAAGGCCATCATGGTTGAAGTTTTACATTTTCCACAGATGCACCACCAACAGCTAGTAGCCTCATTATAGCTCCAAGGTGCATATTTTCATCTATTTGTGTTCCCAATTCCTGTTCATCAATGGTTCTGTTCTGCTATGTCTTGAAACTAACGATTCTCTGCACAAAAGTGTGCCAAGTATCTGATATAGCGGCAGAGATGCCAGTATGCCATTAAATCATCTAATTTGAGTGCACGTTATAACTAATGTCTGTGGGATTCAAAATGTGCATACGTACTCAAATTATTTTATTTATATGCAATACTGACACACATATTGAATCACATAGAGACACAGTAGTTTTGCCTTCATCCATCCATCCATTATCCAAACTGCTATATCCTAACTACAGGGTCATGGGGGTCTGCTGGAGCCAATCCCAGATGTGCACTCAAATCACATACAGTCAAGTTTCATGATGCACTTTTCTGCTACAGCTTTGGAGTTTCAGCATCAAACAAAAAAAAGAGTACTTATTGTCAGAGTTTCATAAATTGTTTGGTTTACTGTTTGTGTGAGAGTACCACCTTCCAGCATTGTGCTCAACACCCCCAGCTTACCTTGTGCACTGTGCACCATCTTCTCTTTTCTTCACCTGGAAACTGATGTAGGCACTTTGTTGATTACACCCAGTGTGTGAAAAACATTGTAATGCCAATTCCTTTAATGTTGCATATTGTTTTACCTAAATGAAACAATGGACCCATGGTGTGGGTTGATTGTGCCGGGGCTACTTTTCTCATATTACATTCTGTGCTGTGTCACACATGTGTGTTAGTTGGTTGCAGTGGGTGCAGTCACTAACAGTCTTGTCTCTTCCTTCCACAGCTCCAAGAAGACTCCCTATGAGGGCGACCAATCCGCTCCTCATCACTCTGAGATGTCCCGACCTTTCTAGTTCAGACTATATAGAAGTGGCCATTCCCAGAAGGAGGTGTCTCTGTCTTGACCCAAGCCTGCCACAGAAAGCAGCTCCACAGACAGACCTTTTCTATACAGCCATCCTAGATAAAGCTCTTCTGTTTGGTTTTGCTGCATGTTCTATCAAGTGCCTGGTTATTTGGTTGCTAAGAGTTTTGTTTTTGCAATTAAACAAGATGGTAAGGTTGGTACCCCAACTATTCTTTGGACTTTACCAGTCACTTGTGTTCCACAACTGTTAAAATATGTTGCCTGAGGAGCGAGAGTCCCACTGAGTGGCAGTGTGGTGTGTGTTGGCCTTGTGTACACATATGACTTCCATTGCATTTTGAACATGAGGAACTCCTATCTGAATTCTCACAATAAGTCAGAACTAGATTGCATTTTTTGTCAAAGCCTTATATTTTTGAAAAGAGCAAAACAACCTGCATGTCAACACTGAATTCACAGTGTCAACCAACACTCATTATTATGCACTTTCTGTGAAATGCTTTGTGCATGCACAATAAATAAAATTCACTGGAAATGAAAATGCTGATTATGAAATAAAGCTATCCTATTGAATTTCATACAGCATGCTGAGCTGCTTCTGTCGAGAATATGATAATAAAGAACAACCAAGGACAAGGTTTTTGAGCAAGTATAAATACTTACCATATATACTCACGTTTAAGTTCTCCCACGGATAAGTCGGGGCTTGATTTTACTGTATAATTTCCGGTACTTTATAATGTCGGTCATATAAGTCAAATGCGGAAAACTCATGCTATTGGTTCAAGAGATAATGATATGCTAACGCCCACCTGAGAGAGTAACCACGGAGCACACTGCCTTTTTTTTCTATGTATTGTTGCCTACATGACCACACAGTAATACCCAAACTATTGCAAAGTGACATTTGCACTGTTTTGTGTTTTTTGTATCTTACACCTTCATACACCTTTATCGGAAGAGCATCCTTTATCTACGATTGAGCGTTTGATCAGAAGAAAATATGAAACTGGTTTTCAATTAAAAGTTGTTGAAGTGGCAAAAGAAATTGGTAACTGCGCTGCAGCAACAAAATTCGATGTGCCTGAGATAGTGATGCGAGATGAAGAAGCAAGAAGATGAAAAAAAAATTTAAGTGTATTTTTGAATGGGCATATAAGTCAGGGTCTGATTTTATGATCGATTTTTTGGGTTTCAAGACCCAACCCAACTGTATATATGGTAGTAACTTCCACTCTTTTCTGATTGCCATTTACTCAAATAAATAATATACAGTGGAACCTCGGTATACGAGTAACTTGGTTTACGAGTGTTTTGCAAGGTGAGCAAAAATAAATTAATAAATTTTGATTTAATAAACGAGCGTTGTCTTGCAGGACGAGTAGTCTCTGCCGAGCCTCACGTGATCACAACTTCTCTCTCTCACTCACTCACTGCGGGATTATGGCTCATTCGTATAAGTCAACATCTGTGCTAGCATATAGCATTATTGTGTGTGTGGAAATCCCCCCCATGAAGAAAAAAGTTGAAAAGGAAGGTGGTAAGAAGGGGATGATTACGGTGGAAATTAAGAAGGAAATCATAGAGAAGCATGAACGAGGTGTGCGAGTGGCCGACATTGCAAGATTTTATAAAAAGCCTACTTCTACGATTTGCATCATATTAAAGAAGAGAGAAGAAATAAAGGGTACAGATACAGCAAAAGGAGTCACGAGAGTATCAAAGCAACGGCCACATGTTCTGGAAGATGTAGAAAAGCTGCTTCTCGTGTGGATAAATGAGAAGCAACTAGCAGGTGATACCGTGACCAAGAACTTGATCTGCGAGAAGGCAAAGGGCTTGTACGCCGACCTCGTAAGTAAACTGCCAGGTACGTCAACAGAAAATGAAGAAGGCTTTAAGGCCAGCAGGGGATGGTTTGATAACTTTAAAAGGAGAACTCGCATCCATAGTATTGTGAGGCACGGAGAGGCTGCAAGTTCGGATGCTAAGGCAGCGGAGGCATTCGCTGCAGAGTTCCAGAGGCTCATGGTTTCCGAGCGTTACCTGCCACAGCAAGTTTTTAACTGCGATGAGACAGGGCTTTTTTGGAAAAAGCTGCCAAAGAGGACTAACATTACAGCAGAGGAGAATGCAATGCCCGGTCATAAGCCTATGAAAGACCGTCTCACCCTCTTGTTGTGTGCTAATTCAAGCGGGGATTTTAAAGTCAAGCCCTTGCTCGTGTATCATTCTGAGAATCCACGAGCTTTCAAGAAATGCAAGGTGCAAAAGAGCCAGTTAAATGTTATGTGGAGGTCCAACAGCAAGGCTTGGGTCACTCGTATCTTGTTCGTTGAGTGGATCAATGAGGTCTTCGTTCCTGCAGTGAAGAGATACCTTTTAGAAAATAATCTGCCACTCAAAGTCATGCTGCTTATGGATAATGCTCCAGCTCATCTTTCGGGTCTTGAAGACGACCTACTGGAGGAATTCGACTTCATTAAAGTCAAATTCCTTCCTCCCAACACCACTCCCCTACTCCAGCCCATGGATCAGCAGGTTATTTCGAACTTTAAAAAGCTTTACACCAAAGCACTATTTCAGCGATGCTTCGAGGTGACTGAAGGAACAAACCTTACACTCCGGAAAATCATTTCCACATCGTGAGCTGCCTCAAGATCATTGATAAAGCCTGGGACGGAATCACCAAGAGAACACTCAATTCTGCTTGGAGAAAACTGTGGCCCGATTGCATTTTTGGACAGGACTCTGAGGGGTTTGCTCATGAACAGGAGCCGCCAGTTGTTGATGAAATCGTGTCCTTGGGCAAGACCATGGGACTGGAGGTAAATGAGGATGACATTCAAGAGCTGGTGGAGGAACATGGCCAGGAGCTGACCACTGACGAACTGATGGATCTGCATCGCGAGCAACAGCAAGAGGTTATGGAGGATATCTCATCTGAGGAGGAGGAGAAAAAGATGGAGGAATCCCTCACTTCAAAAGAGATCAGGGAGATATGTAAAATGTGGGAAAAAGTGCAAAACTTTGTAGAAAATCACCACCCAAATAAGGCGGCAGCAGCGCAAGTGATGAATCTGTTTAATGACAATGCAATGTCGCATTTCCGCGAAATCCTCAAAAGGAGGTAAAAGCAGCTATCATTGGATAGTTTCCTGGTTAAAGTTGCACAAAAAGAAAAAAATTCCCGCGAGCCAACAGAGTGCAGTGATTCTGTGAGTAGTGAAAGTCATCCTACACAATAACCCTCCCCCTGCTCTTTTTTTTTTGAAACGTAAAGTGCATGTTATTTTGTTGTATGTATTTTTACTTTATACAAGTACTGTATTTTGTATTAATCGTTATTATATAAATATTTGTGGGTTGTGAAACGAATCATCTTTGTTTCCATTATTTCAAATGGGGAAATTCGCTTTGATATACGAGTGTTTTGGACTACGAGCACGTTTCTGGAACGAATTATGCTCGCAAACCAAGGTTCCACTGTAGTTAGTTTGTTCTGAGCTCATAGCAGGATGACAATGTCACATTTTGGTAAGCTATTTAAAGTCAGTGTTTGGACTGTTCAGTAGTATTCCACCATCATCATGATTGAGGTACATATTCATGTTAGAAAAGTTTAAGATCCTGATCAGCTATATAAGAATAGAGCCACCCAGGACTCCGAACATCTATCACTACCAGGTTGTACGGTGTGGATTGATACATTTTTATTTGCTTGTACTTTGGCATATACATTCTGTGATACTAGTATTTAGAACATTATAGTATTAACCTGAATTAAATGCCTGCTTTTCTGGCTTGGGTTTCTATTTACTCTACCACTCGGGACAAGGTGCACTTAGGTCAGCAGGTGAGGACAGTCTTCAAATGGAATTGTTACAGTAGCAAAATAGAGAATAAAGTGTGTGCTATACACAACTGATACAGTAGCATGATGGGGAATAAAGTATGGGCTTTATACCTCCAAGAGCTGATAAAGGTCAGAGTAAAAGAGAACTGGGTCAACATTAAAAAGAATGTGTATGTTTTAAGAAGAGCTGTCTACCAAGTCCCTATTGCATGTTTGTCTCTCCTTGCTCTGTCATAGGAGCTTATTTGCTTTACCCTGGCCTTCACCTTTGAGATCTAGTCATATTAAGCACATTATGTTTTAGCATCTACAAACCTTTACATACCTCAATATAATCCAACCAAGGCCAGTGTCACTTTAACATACATGTTGATGATCAGGCATCTTCTTTATCCTACTGACACTCCATCATTTTTCACTTTAGATGTCCTTGCCTCGGTTCACTACATAATTAGCTTGCTTATTGAAGTTTTAATTAATATACAACATTTGGCAAGGTATGTTTGAAAATGAAGCAATCAAATGTCTGTGAAATAGGCAAGTAAATGTGAACTGTAACTTAGGCTGCTCAAAAGGCAGGCTTAAAACACTCTTGACAAGAGGCTGCAATGACAGGCACCGGATGAAACTGTCCTTGGCTACAATAATAGTCCTGTGAAAGACACTATACATAATGAAAATTAGAAGCAGTACAAAATCTTTTGATTAAATTAAGCTTAATGTATTTCTCACTACTGTTTTTCACATTTTACGCATCATTTTGGATCAAATGGCAATATCTTGAAAAATAAGAAACAGAAAGTGGTAAATGCATCCTGACAGTCTGGGGTTTTGTTATATGGCCTTTGTTTTTCTGAATTGTAGAGAAAGCAACAGTTATACTTCATGTCAAGAGAAGACGTAAACAAGACACAGCTCACTATGCACCTCTCAATCCTCCAAATGTCATTCTCTTTATGCTCACAGATGATCTCTCTCCTCCTGTTGCTAGGACAACCAGTATATTCTGGCTTGTGTCTCCCATGAGGGCAAACTCTTGTGAAAGCTGTACTTGCATCTATAACGGTGTCAGGACAAAAATCACACTTTCTGAGCTTTTAAGTTTCACATTGTGAAGTGGACAACTGTTACTGGGCTATAAAAATGGGAAGCTTTGAAAGAGAGACTGCTGGCTTCAGAAAACAAAACCAATTTATTAACTTATTATTAATTTCAGCATTGGTCAGAAAATGTAGATGTAAAAAGGAAAAATAAAATTCAAGCAAGATCTAGTTCCCTCATAGAGTATGTTTGAACTGGGTCACACTTATCTGTTCAATTACACAAGTGGAAAAAGCTCCATAGAAGATTTTTGTAAAAGTTCTGCCTTAACCAAATGTGTAAACTTCAATGAATTCAGTTTCAAGTTCATAAATATCCAAATCAGCATAAAATAAATTTGAACCAGACTCGATGGAAGAGGTTGAATCTAAATCTGTTATGATTTAACCTGTAGAGAAAAACATGAAATTTCAAATACCACTGACAAAACACATCTACCCTGACTCATAATAACACGAAAGAAGCTAATGGAACTCTTATTAAAACTAAACAGAAAAACTGAAATAACACCATGCAGCAAATTTAGAGAAATTAAAAAAAGTGGTTACCTAATTAGTACTGATTCTAGGAAAAAGCAACATAAAGCAAAATCCTACAAGGAGAAATAATGTAACAAAACAAAAAGTAACAAGGAACAATTAAATACAAAACTCAGAGGCAAGCAAAGTTCAAACACCTCAAATAAAAGAAGCAATATACAATTTTATTATCAGCAAGTAATTTCTAAAAAGCAATATAAAAATTTACAAAAACCATATGAGAAATTTCCTCTAAAGATGAAACAATAAAAGACCAAGACCAAAACTTGAAGCTCAATCAAGAAAAGCAAGAAAAAGCTGAATTATCCATTTTCACCCATTTTGGGGTCATGTTGTATCGGACTACTTATAAATATCTTTTTGTAACACTGATATATATTTACTAAATTGCATGTACCAGTGATCTGTTTAAAAACTTGAAGCCTGTTTAAGTATGAAAACCAAGCTTCATTTAAAGGAGGATTGTCTTCAAGGGGCCCATTACCAGAACTGACCTTAAATACTGCTCAGCAGGAGAAAAAGATTTGGTGAATTCAGCACTGGACAAAGACAAAGTGAAGAGAAATGGTGGCAGATAATTCTGGGAATGGATGCAAAAAGATTTCTGTGCCAGGGAACTTGAATAAACTTTTGGTGAGTGGAATATTATGACTGTCTCAAACTTTTGGTTACCTGGTAGACCTGTATTAAACTGGTGAATGCTCAAACTAATATTCTAACTTTGGGGATCCTACAATTTTGTCTAAGTTACTAAATACATTTCCACTGAAATTACAATGCAATTTGTTTGCAGACTATGTGTTCTTATTACAAACATTTGTAGAGATTGAATATATGGACATAGGTAATATGACAGAAGTATATAGATATTGTTTGGCTTTTAAACTTTAAGTCAGAGACTTGCAGATCATCTAATTCGTGTTGCCATCAGGGAAAGGTAGTGTTTCTTCCAAAAGAATAGGCCTATCTGTGAGAATTAAAAGTTGTGTTGTTTGCGATTGGCAGAGACGTGAAGTTGCTGATGCATAGCGCAGGCATGGCAGGCCCCAGTATATATAATCAAAGAAAAGTTGGGGTGCCAACTGAACCACCACGTTTACTGTCAATTTCCAAAACAAAGTACAAAAATGAACGTACAGTACAACAGAAATCATTCATAATATATGCATCCTTATCTTTTAGAAATACATAACATGAATCTAAAAAATTCTGAAAAAACCTTAAAAACTTAAATGCTGAAGAAAGGGTGACTGAGACCCACCATTAGACAATGGCTCATTGAGGAGCTTGCTTTATACAGCAAAGCCTCAGGTAGCTGAGCAATATATCTGTGAATTTAAGACAAGCAGGGGTTTCATACTCCTCAGTTTAATTGTCACAGCAAAAGGTGAAAAACAACAACAAAAATAAGAAAGACAGATGCACACCATAACAAAGGGGCAGGCAGAAATCTTTCAACAGAAGACATCAGATGAACCCTCAATGGCAATGCTGTAGATGAGTGATTCTCAAACACTGCACAATGCACATTTTGGAATTAATTACAAATGCTCAAACGCCAACACCCCACATCTACCCCCCACTTCCAACACACAATCTGTCATGTAGATGAACTTCTAGGACTATCAGTTTTCTAACCCCATTAAAAACAGGCCATAATAGAGAGCCCTTTATTACTTCAGTCTGGTTACAGTGTTTTTCATACTGTTTTTTGCATTTTTTATACTGTACTTTGTGCCATTCCTGTTTTCAGAAGTAAGGAATGTCTATGGCTCAATGAGCAAGAGGCCTTTACAAATTATATATATACTAGACATTAAGCCCGTTACAATAACGGCCGCTAGAACAGTAGTGCATAAGCATTAGTAGGAACAGTCTATATTAAATGGCAAGGGACCTTGTATGTGGCTGTAATATGCGTCACTGTATTGTGTGCGTTTAATTTTCCCTCTCAGTAATACTGGTTTGTATTTCCATAAAATGCCTGTAATTTTGTCGGACAGTAATACAGTGGAACCTCGGTGGAACCGAAGTAATTTCCCCCATAGGATTGTATGTAAATACAATTAATCCATTCCAGACCGTATGAACTGTAGGTAAATATATATTTTTTAAGATTTTAAGCACAAATATAGTTAAGTATACCATTGAATGCACAGCGTAATAGTAAACTAAATGTAAGAACATTGAATAACACTAAGAAAACCTTGAACAACAGAGAAAACTAACACTGCAAGAGTTTGCGCTATAGCCTTATGACCCGCTCCCTAAAAACACCTTTTTTAATGAGTTTTAAGCACAGGGAAAAAAAATGAACATTTGAAAAATCCGTAATTTAATTAACAACCAAGAAAAGTAACATTGCAACAATGCATGCGTGCGCCTGTGTGTGTGTGTGTGTGTCACGGGCCTGCGCGCGCGCGTGCGTGCGTGTCTATCTCTGTGGCGTGCGTGCGTGCGTGCGTGCATGTCTCTCACGCGGGCAGGCCTGCCTGCCTGCCTGCGTGCGTGTCTGTCTCGCGCCTGCCTGCCTGCCTGCCTGCCTGCGTGTGCGTGTGTGTGTGTGCGCGTGTCTGCCGTGCGTGCGTGTCTGTCTCTTGGGCGGGCCTGTGTGTCTGTCTGTCTGTCTCTCGCGCGCACGCACCTGTGTGTGTCTCCCTCTCTCTCTCTCTCTCTCTGCACACACAGGGAATGCACAGGAAGACACTGAACACGTGCCGTGTGGCCCAGCACATGCGCACTTTACCAGAAGACACACACACACGGACACCTGGACTCACACAGGGGTTTTATTAAAGAGGATGATATATGTATATGTATATATATATATATATATATATATATATATATATATATATATATATATATGTATATTGTGGAGGACTGCCGGCTTCTCATGCCGGTCCTCACCCCCAGTGCCCCGAGGTCCAGCAGGGCCTCATGGACTTTGTAGTATTTATACACAGCCCTGCTGGATACCTTGGGGGCCACCAGGAGTCGCTGTGGGGGGGCTTATGGGCTCTTTTGTGCCTTATGACCCGGGGGTACGTCACGGTCACGTGACGGGAAGGAACGACGTGCTCCCGGGTTAAAGTAAAAGACTGATTGCCCTGACCCGGAAGGAATAAGGAACTGTGGATTGATGGGACAGAAACACCTCCGGGTCAGGGGCTATAAAAGGATGGTGCCTCAGTCCAGACACTGAGCTGTGCTGGGAGGTGGAGGAGCAAAGTGTCTGGGCGAGGAGGAGAGTTAATAGTTGATTGTGTGAAAAAGAGTTTAGTGTAATTGTATGAGTAGTGTGGAGGGTGCTTCGTGCACTGAAGAACGAAATAAAAAGTATTGGACTTTTACCTGGTGTCTGGAGTTGTACCTGAGGGTTCAAGGGAGCACTAGCGCCCCCTACTGCCACAATATATATATATATATATATATATAGTGGTATCCGGCCGGGGCGCCCAGTTTATGTTGGGGGTCTCGGGTAAAGGGCTTGGAAGCCCAGCCCTGTAGGGACCTGTGGCCATCGCCAGGCAGCGCCCCGGTGCCTGGATATCACCGCCACACCAGGAAGTGCTGGGGGGAAGACGACAGGGGACACCCGGACGGCTTCCGGGGGCGCAGCCGGCACTTCCGCCACACTGGGGCGTGACTGCGGAGGAGTGCCGGGAAGCAGCTGGAGCCCATCCGGGTTCCTATTTAAGGGGCCGAGAGAGGACAGGAGGCGGCCAGAGAGGCATTTAGACTGTGTGGTCTGGACTTTGGGGGAATGGTGCAAGAGTCACTGGGACGTGCACTGAACTGTAAATAATTGTAAATAAAGGGTGTGTGGTGAACTTAAGATGTCCGTCTGTGTGTGTCCGAGTTCAAGTCCACTATATATATATATATATATATATATATATATAGCTCAAAAAATTAAAGGAACACTTTTTAATCAGAGTATAACATCAAGTCAATAAAACCTCTGGGATATTGATCTGGTTAGTTAATTAGCAGAGGCGGTTGTTAATCAGTTTCACTATGAGAGGCAAAAATGAGACAATCCCCAAAACAGGAATGGTTTAAGAGGTGGAGGCCAATGACATTTTCTCTCCTCATCTTTTCTGACTGTTTTTTCGCTAGTTTTGCATTTGGCTACGGTCAGTGTCACTACTGGTAGTATTAAGTGATATCTGGGGCCTCATGCGTAATGCTGTGCGTAGAATTCACACTAAAACATGGCATAAGGACAAAAGCGGAAATGTGTGTACGCACAAAAAAATCCAGATATAAATCTCGGTCAACATGAAAAGTAACGCACGTGCACGCGCCTGCTGTTCCCCAACTCCTCCCAGAATTACCCTTCTTTGAATATGCAAATCAATATAAATAACCCTTAAGCTCAGCATTCTGTGAAAAGACAATGGCAAAAGGACGGAGGAAAATAGAAGAATTTCAGCAAATACCAAGTGGAGGCAAAGGAAAAACGTGTTATTTGTTGGTTTAAATAGTGGTGTAAACAACAAAAGGAAGTTGATCGAGTGACATAGAGTTTTGGAGAAACTCAAAAGCTCAAGTTCACAAAGTCGCACAGTGCCCGAAATAAAAAGGAAGTTGTCAGATATTAAAGTTGCTGCGAAAAGGCGAGTTATAGTCCACTGTCTGAGTGTCATGTGAAAGCTTATTAGGGTACAAAGAAAAGAAAAAAAATAGGCACACAGTGGGGGAAAAAAGCTCGATGTTAACTTTAATCTCAAAATTTCCATTTTAATCACATAGTTTATTTTATCACTAAAGTAGAACATCATAAACTTCATCTTTAAATCGTTTAATTTATTAGGTTCTCAAATACCATCGCAACTAAAGTAGCATGTTAAATGCTTTGTTTTGTATTTGATCTTCTATGTGCTCTATGTGTGTGAATCAGTATGTGCTTCTGGGCTTTCTCTTCCTCTGACAGGACATAGAATCCATTACATTCGTAATATTACAGTTCTCTGAG
The DNA here is from genome assembly GCF_016835505.1 of Polypterus senegalus. NCBI lineage: Eukaryota > Metazoa > Chordata > Cladistia > Polypteriformes > Polypteridae > Polypterus > Polypterus senegalus. The sequence goes on along the minus strand of NC_053166.1, from coordinate 120,408,655 downwards.
TAATTAAAATTCTGAGATGTGTACTTGATATCATTTTCATGATGATAGGAGTTAAAGGATGTTATTAAACATGGGAACACGGTAGTGCCGTGATAGTGATGAGCCGGCGCCCTGTCCAGAGATTGTTCCTGCCTCGCGCTGTATACTTCCTGTGTGATTTTGGGCTATACAAAAATAACCTGTATCGTATTGTATTGTACACAGTGAGGTGATTGTACTAATAAGTACAAACAGTTCTACAAGGAACACTTGATGGACTAATTGAGTGCGTTTATAGTTCTTGGGATGAAATTGTTTCTGAACCGCGAGGTCCGTACAGGAAAGGCTCCATAGCGTTTATCATATGAGAGCAGTTCAAAAGAATGTGCGCATGGCTGAGGCAGTGTGTGTTTGATGCTGTATACCGATAATTCTCATTCCAATCAGCTGCTGTAGAGCTGTGAATCCACACTCAGATACAGTGGGATAAATATTATGAGTGGTGCATTGAGAGAAACAATGCTAAAGCAGCTATGGTATTTGGAATAGTTTGGCCATTATATTGTTACAGGTTAATTACAATCAGATGCCATAAACTAATAAACAATATGCTGTTAATTTCAGTGTATATGATAAAACCATGTCAGGGATGTGGATCTAAAAAAGAAAGGGAAACTGCACTGGAACAAAAACACTGCTTTGACGCTGGGTGCTGCCAGTTTGCAAAACCGAGTGGAGAACTTGCGTACACCAAGCATTTAGCTGGAATGAGAATGAGTGTGGCTTTATGCCAAGTTAGGTTTTATACATCTTGATGTAAACATGGAAACGGGCTTACACAACATTTTTGTGCATACGCACCGTTTATACATGAGGCACCTTGTGACGATGTGGGTTCTGCTCCATGCTCCCATCCGCTGTTTGGGAGCCCTTGAACCCAACACAGTCGGTAATGCTACCAATGAGTTAGACAGTGAGGCAACAACACAGCCAAGGGGATGGTGTATAAAAGTGCACAGTGCTTTTATTTAAAATAGTCAAAAAAAAAACAAAGTGTTCAATTAAATAGTGCAGTGACTCAAAAGAGTTCATTAAATAAATAATCCATAAAAGAAAATGTGGAGGTTAAAAACACTACAAAAAACAAACCAATCCTTTAAATCCTTCATCAGGAAGCAGTCTTTAAAACAATGCCAAGCCCGGTGTCTCTTTCAAACTAGCGTCTCATCTGCTTCTCCTGGTTGGGCTTTACAGCAGGCGAGATGTTCTCTCTGCAGCTGACCTTCTCAGTGCCTGCTTCTGCTGTCAGTCGCCTTACCGATCCCTGTTTCCGGTCGGCTCCTCCGGACAGCTACTTGGGATTCCCCTAACGGCCAAGGCTCTCATGTTGGGGACACCACGTCCCTAGCCCCGACTCCCGCTACCTTTCATGGAGAGTACTGCGCCTTCTGCTCACTCGGGCCCTTTGAAACAAACTCTGCGGGAGCGACCACAACCACTACTTCTCCCAGGTGTTGGCCAAACACCCAGGCTGTCTGCTTAGCTGCCGCGAGTTTGCTCTCGCTCGCTTCCTGCTGTACCGACTTGTTCTCACTCTCTCTCTCTCCTCACTGCTTCATCCTTCAACCTCCGTTTCCTTCTCTTTTCTTTTTCTCATTTTGATCCTCCCCTTTCTAACCGACTCGTGCTTCTATATATTGAGAGGGGGCCATAGCAGCTGCAGCACATTAACAGCCTCAGGAACAATCATGGATGTGGGCAGTCCCTTACCTGTGCACTAGGTGAGAAACGCCCACACCGCAGATTGCCCTGAGATCCACTACAGCCACCACACCCCCTCACTAAGCCGTGAGCGCGGTGATCATTTATTTAAAAACAACTGGCCCTTGCTGAGAGGGCTGTGGACCCCTATACCACACACCTGGAACCTACAGAGGTTGCACAGATAGTCCAACTTCTCCAGGGTGGCACATCAATATGTGCCATTACCAGAAGGTTTTCTGTGTCTCCCAGCAGAGTCTCAAGGGCATGGAGGAGAGTCCAGGAGACAGGCAGTTACCCTAGGAGACCTGGAAAGGGTCGTAGAAGGTCCTTAACCTATCAGCAGGACCAGTATCCGCTCCTTTGGGCAAGGAGGAACAGGATGAACACTGCCAGAGCCCTACAAAATGACCTCCAGCAGGCTACTGGTGTGAATGTCTCTAATCAAACAATCAGAAACAGACTTCATGAAGGTGGCCTGAGGGTCTGTAGTGGGCCCGGTGCTCAATGCTTGGCACCATGGAGCTTGATTGGCATTTGCCATAGAATACCAGAATTGGTAGGTCCACCACTGGTGCCCTGTCTCACAGATGAGAGCAGGTTCACCCTGAGCACATGTGACTGACGTGAAAATGTCTGGAGAAGCCATGGAGAACATTATGCTGCCTGTAACATCATTCAGCATGACCGGTTTAGTGGTGGGACAGTGATAGTCTGGGGAGGCATATCCATGGAGGGACCAATAGATCTCGACAGGCGAGAAAACAGCACCTTGACTGCCATTATGTATCGGGATGAAATCCTTGGAACCATTGTCAGACCCTATGTTGGTGCAGTGAGTCCTGGGTTCCTCCCGGTGCACAACAATGCCCAGCCTCATATGGCAAGAGTATGAAGTAAGTTCCTGGAGGATGAAGGAATTGATAGCATTGACTGGCTCACACTCTTGCCTGACCTAAATCCAATAGAACACCTCTGGGCTATTATGTTTTGGTCCATCCGACATCGCCAGGTTGCACCTCAGACTGTCCAGAAGCTCAGCGATGCATGGCCCAGATCTGGGAGGAAACCCCCAGGACACCATCTGTCGTCTCATTAGGAGCATGCCCTGGTGTTGTCGGGCATGCATACAAGCACATGGGGGCCATACAAACTACTGAGTACGATTTTGAGTTGCTGCAATGAAATTTCAGCAAAATGGACTAGCCTGCCACATCATTTTTTCACATTGATTTCCAGAATGTCTTTGAATTCAACCCTCTGTATGTTGATCATTTTCATTTCCATCAAAGGATGTGGCATCCTTTCGCTCCTAACACATTACCCAGTCCATATCAGTAGAGATATTCAGCAGGATTTTTTCCATTGAGATCTTATGTGTTTTCAAAGTGTTCCTTTAATTTTTATTGAGTAGAATTCAAAGTACTTTTGTTTAGGAATCAACATGTGAATATCTGGGAAAGTTTGTACACATTTGCTGACAATGTTTAAATAACATTTAAATTTTCTTAACTTATAGAACACAATTCTGAGATTTAGAGAAGGGAACAATGTCATTAAAACCACCATCACACACATGATTATACAATTAGAAGAAGACAGGGTTAAAGTAGAAAATGAAGTTACCATTAAGTCATTGTTAGTGGGACTTCTTTGAAAACTGGTCAACTTATTGCAGTCTAACTACATAGACAAATTATTTTTTAACAAACTCTGCCAAACTACCAAAACTTCAAAGATGATTTAAACTAACCCTACTTTCTCAGTTATGGTACTTACCTTGCACCATGTAAATAAAAGATTTATCCTCTCTATTTCTGACAATGTTAACTAGTCAATCCAAACTGCCACAGCCACCATGATGCAGAAGGAAAAGGGCAACAAGGATCCAAACTCTAACTACGATGTTGACTGAAGACTAGGATATAACCTTTTAATATCGAGCCACTGTTTTTTAATAATGATCATGATTATATTTTAGAGGGTAGCAGGACTTGCTCATAACAGAGACTGGTATTGTTATTATGGTTGTTTTTATATCAATAAGACTGAACCATATTTAATGAATTCTCTTTTCAGACTCAAACTTAGAATAAATCTAATGATGTTTATGATAATGTTCAAAACTGTTAAAAACTACAATTAGTTAGTTGTTCTGAGAGAACAAAACAGAAGAATTGTAAGGGAAAATGTGCTTGATTACCTGCCTGTTTAACTTGGACATCCTGACATCATTTGTACCAGCGCAATTAAATTAGACATGAGATCATATAACATTTTATATTAAATTTATATTTTTGCTCTCTGATAATTTACATATAAAAAGTCATATTCTATAAACCAGATAATTACTTAAGAGTTTTAACTTTTTTGGGACTTTTAGATAATACTTAATAACATAACATAAGGATGCCACTAAAATATAACATTTATCTGTGTGCTGCTTGGTGTAAACTGAAATATATTTAATATGGTATGTAAATAAATCTGCTGTACTTTAGAGCCTTCTATTGTCTTTTTAATTAGCTTGCCATTGTACTGAACAAGAGCGCATAATGACACACCAATTGGCGTAATGTCCATCTTGAGTTTCATTTGTAACAGTGACTCAAAGTTATTCTGACAGTTACCGTCTTTCTTCTTGCTACTATAATAAAACCAGAATTTAAACCAGCAAATGACCAGAATTCCTTTTCCTCATCGATTGTCCTTTTTTATTTGGTGTTTTAATGTTTAGTCTCTCATATAGTCTTTCTTTTGATTAGACACATTTTAAATGCTTTGCTGTGAAGACCGCATTCCTTTCAAATGTAACTATATTAATATCAAATAGTAAAGAAAAACCAAGAAAATTAACAAACGACAACAGGAAAGTTAAATGAATAATATATCCTAATTTGTCTACTATATATATCCTAACTGTGTTCTCAGACATCACAGCCCAAACTTAAGAGGCAGGCTTATGGTCTGTACAGGCACAAAATATTAACCAAAGCCTTAAAAGTCAGTAAATCCAAAGGTAGGCAGGGAAAAAAAACAAACTTCTGGCCTCTGGAAAACATAGTTCTTGAATATTTAAACAATAACTGAGAAAATTCAGAACGAAAAAATAAAAAAAATCAAGAAACAAAAAAATAGATTTAACTAAAATGCAGACCTAAAGCAAACAAATCCAAAAAAGAAACCAGAAACAGTACATTAGTTCAAAGCAGGAATTTGAATCAGAAATTCAAAAAATGTAAATGAAAAACACAATTCAAATAGTGGAACAGCCTCGAGGCTAAGCAGCAGTATTACCTGATGCTCCACCATAAATACTGCTCTGGGCCATTACCCAGCGGCATCATTTGAAGGCTTTGGCCCCAGGAATCCACATAAAAAAAACAAAAACAAAGGAAAATGAACCCATGCATTAATAACACATATGAGAAAGCACAATAATTAATAAACACAATATTGACTAAATAAAACACAGGAAGAACAACATCAAAAACAAAAAAACAATATATAAAATAATATAAAAAAAACCCAACAAGAACACTAAAAAAAAGAAAAGAGATTTCTGTCAAGGATAAAAGCTTTGCTAGACCATGGCACTAACAAAACAGAGATGTCAAAATTCAGATAGTAATGTCCAACATATTAATTAATGAAACGTATCCTTTAGTAGGAAAAGTCTGGAAAATCTTTTTGAGTCAGTAATCAAGCAAGAAGAAAGCTGTTCATTGCATCATTTATTCCTATTCAGCAAATGCTTTTTTTGTGACCAACTTTTTAATAAGTACTTTTCAGCAAATGCTTGAACAGGTAGCATTTTTTAAAGCAGGTTGTACTACATTGTTGTATGGAAATGTGCTATATAAATAAATGTTGTTGCTGTTGTTGCTGACAATGCTGATACCATAAAAATGTTGCTAAATAAAATGTGTACATTTGTGATCACGATGAGCTAATTTGGTTAAGCCTAAGGGACTGAAGCAAACCTTTGTGGGCTCTGCAGTAGGCCACTGTTTTTAATATAATAGCCAGAGACAGTTAGAGGTTTTGTTTTAAATTGTTGTTTCTTGATTGGTCTCTTGGTCCTAAATTGCAGCTTGTATATTTCCTCTTAGAGACATGGAAAGTGATAGTATTTTTATTGAGGGACAAAAATAATACTTTATTATTCTTAATGCAGACCAGAATGTATCAACAAACAACTACCACCACCACATTTTTTACAAACAAGAAAAACAGGTACATTTCTGGGGCCTCATGCAAAACGCCGTGTATAAATCAGATGCATAAATCTGTGCGAATGCCAACTTCCACATTCTTCTGCTCCATAAATCACGGATCAGCTTAAAAAGTAACACACGTGCCTGCGCCTGCTCTCCCGCCCCAACTCCTCCTAGAATTACGCCTCTTTCAATATGCAAATCAATATAAATCGTCCTTAAGCTCAGCCTTCTGTGAAAAGGCAAAGGCAAAAGCACAAGGGAAAATGAAAGAATTTCAGTGAATACCAAGTGGAGGCAAGGAAAAATGTGCTACTTGTTGGTTTAAACAGTGGTATAAACAACAAAAGAGAAAACTCGAAAGCTCAAGTTCACAAAGTGCCCGAAATAAAAAAAGAAGTTGTCACGTTTCAAAGTCGCCGTGAAAAGGCGAGTCATAGCCCACCGTCTGAGTATCATATGAAAGCTTATTAGGGTAAAGAGAAAATAAAAAGGCACACAGTGGGGAAAAAAGCACGAAATGTCAACTTTAATCTCGAAATTTCCACTTTAATCACGTAGTTTATTTTGTCATTAAAGTAGAACACCATTAACTTCATCTTTAAATTGTTTAATTTACTAGTTTCTCAGATCCCATCGTAACTAAAGTAGCATGTTAAATTCTTTGTTTTGTATTTGATCTTCTATTTGCTCTATGTGTGTGAATCACTATGTGCTTCTGGGCTTTCTCTTCCTCCGACAGGACACAGAATCCATTACATTCGTAATATTACAGCTCTCTGAATAATTAAAATACTGAGATGTATACGTGATATCATTTTCATGATGATAGGAGCTAAAGCATGTTATTGAACATAGGAACATGGTGGCGCAGTGATTGTTCATGTCTCACGCAAGATGCTTGCTGCGCCATGCGTGATCTTCGATGAAATACTTTATTGCAGCAGTATTGTTTCTTTCAAACGTACTAACCCCCAATTCCTGTCCTTACTTTTCTTTCTCCAAATACCCAATCGCCACACAATCAGCTCTGTAATAGACGTTAAGCCATCTGTAAGCTTAGAACGCCGATTCTTCAAAACGTTTAAGGAACATTGAAATATCTTTGTAGTACATGTGTAATTATTCTATCCATCTATCCTACCAGTGTCGCACCAGCACCAGCAAGAATACAGCACAAGGCAGGAACAATCCATGAACAGAGCGCCAGCAACTCGGTGGCGCTGCGGCACCGCGTCCTCACATGTTTAATTATTAACAATATAGACTATTTAAATGAAGTTAAAGTTTTATCTGTATAATGTAATAAACAGATTTTGCTGCATTTCATCTTAAAAATGATATCGTCATCATATGTAAATATGCGCTTTATAAAGTGGCTCAGGTTGGGCAATATTATAACTGTATCGCAAGTTTGCAGAGAGGTAATTGTATTTATAAGTACAAAGCCTTCTACAAGGAGCACTTGATGGACTGATTGAGTGCATTTATAGTTCTTGGGATGAAGCTGTTTCTGAAACACGAGGTCAGTACAGGAAAGGCTCCGAAGTGTTTGCCATGTGAGAGCAGTTCAATAGACAGCATGGCTGAGGCAGCGTGTACTTGATTCTGTATACCGATAATTCTCTTTCTGATCACCTGCTGTATAGCTGTGATTCCCCACTCAGATACAGTGATATAAATACACCGAGTGGTGCAGTGACAGTAATATGGAAAAAGATGATCCGTTGTGGCAACCCCTAACGGGAGCAGCTGAAAGACGAAGAAGAAGAAGGTGCAGTGAGAGTAACGATGCTAAAGCAGCTATTGTATTTAGAATAGTTTGACCATTCTGTGGACCATTATATTGTGACAGATTAATTACAATCAGATGCATTAAACTAATAAAAAATATGCAGTTAATTTTGGTGTATTCATAAAGCTGCATCAGGGATGTGGATCTAACAAAAAAAAGGGTAACCACACAGAAACAGTAGCACTGCTTTGGCGCTGGGTACTGTCAGTCTGCAAAACCGAGCACAGAACTTGCTACTGTGGAAATGTGCGTGGCTTTACGCCAAGTTTAGATTTTATACATCGTGATTTGAACATGGAAATGTTCTTATGCAACATTTTTGTGCATACGCACCATTGATACATGAGGCCCTTGGTCATTACAATCATATATTCTGCCTTAGATCTCTCTTGAAACTGTCTTCTCTTTTTATCAGTTTTTATTTCTTGGATATTGCAAAAGGTTAGGAAAGCTACCAGCAGCCACTGAAAAATAATGATTGAAGAAATTGCACCAGCACATAAAGTCAAGTGAGATCAGAAGTCTGGACATATAAGAGAATTTGTAGCTAAAGGAAAGTTCATCCATTTATAGTATAACTCCATTAATGTTCATCACAATTGGATGGCATTTGACCAAATGAAAAAACAGGGTGTAAAAATGCTGGTAATTGATCACATAGACAACAGGTGGAGTGGGTGAGAAATGGAAAGTGATTACATTTAACACAAGTGTTTTCTATCCATAGCCTTTCATTCTGAAGGCTGAGCTTGATCTGATTTTTTATCACACTTTGTCCAGTGTTTCACAACCTTGGAACTTTGTGCTGTCTTGCCCCAGTTTTTCACATGCTACTGTGTTTGCAGCCCACTCTGGTCCCCCTTGGTGAATTAAGCATGATCATCAAAGTGGGAAGGGGTCCATGCAATCACCAGAGCATTACAATGTTAGAAGAATCAAGCACGATTATCAATGCATTTCCTATCTATCTATCTATCTATCTATCTATCTATCTATCTATCTATCTATCTATCTATCTATCTATGTAAAAGGGAGCATTTTTATTTAAAGAATATCTGTTTACACCTTTTAAACTAAACTGTCACCTTTTAAACTATCAACTATTCATTCTGAATTGTTGTCAATAAAATCTTTTTTTTCTGTATTTGGACTAATTCTGCCATATTGTTCTTTGCCAATAATGTGAACATTCAGCTGTGCTAAAATTAACTACATAAAGGGGAACACAGGAAGGAATTGTGGCTAGGACTGGGAGAGTAATGTGTTTGTTTCTTTCTTCCACAGTCATGAAGTCACCCTCTTGGAAGAAAACCAGAACCCAGCCATACTTTGACCATCATTGCTACCTTGAAAAGAGTCCCTGTTCTTTTGGCTCATTTTTTGCTATTGCTAGGTCCATAGGTTAATTTATGAAGACACAGGGCAGCACGTGAAGCACGTCTAATGTTTTAATCTTCCTGTTTTATAGATGTACAGTATTTCAAAACTTTCTTAATCCAGTTCCTGTTTGTGAGACCTTTCCTGCCCACACAAGACAGGAAACACTCTGGAGAGGGCACAGCGGTATCACAAAATGGAGCCAGTTTAAAGTTCCTAGTCAGTGTCTTTGGGGATATGGGTACAAAACCCATTCAGATATAGAGAGAACATGCAAACCCCTATGCAAGGAGCAATGCTTACAACTTTACCACCATGGCATCCTTTTCACAGTTTACATCTTTTAAATAATTATACAAGAATGCATAGTTAAATAATGAGAAATAAACTGAAATCATTGCTATCTATCTATCTATCTATCTATCTATCTATCTATCTATCTATCTATCTATCTATCTATCTATCTATCTATCTATCTATCTATCTATCTATCTATCTATCTATCTCTGCTATACAGAACTTATCTGCCTGCCTGTTGTAGTTTCTTTTGTGCCTGTCTGTGTTAGTGTTTTCCATATCTATGTATATATTGCTAAAGACAGACAGTTGTAGGAACAAATCAGTTGTTTTCTTTCATTCTTTCTTTCTTTCTTTCTTTCTTACACAGTTATCAACCAATCCAACTGACATTGCTCATCAGGACAAAATGCATTTCGAAGAAGATTACACAGTAGTGTCTCAAGGCAGCACTGATAAAAATGATGGATTACTTGTGCCTTAGACAATTGGAGACAATTCAATTGTACCAACATGATGTGATTCCAATACTCAGCTGAGCTTAACTTTGCTCCCTCTCGTCACTCTCCTCAAGTTATTAAGCAGAGTGTAGAGCAAATGGACTTAAAAAGAATTACGTGGATATGGAACATTCATTTTAGGTATATTCTTTCATTGTCCTCCAGTAGGTGAGTTTGTGTTTGACTAAAAGAGAATGGCATCAGAGTTGAGAGAGAGAGTGTGACAGGGTAGCCTTCCACTTGGTGGGCATTTGGGAACTTACCCATAAGAAGGAGACAGTGAGAGTGGAAAGCATTGTATTTCATGTAGCACAATAGCCTTTCCAGGGTGGTCCTGAAAAGCATCCCTAATGCTAGGATAAGGAAGTAAATCCCAGAAAACTTCATTTTGCACACAAAATCTAGTTGAAGCCTGTTCACTAAGGGAATTTGTTGCTTCTATATCAAATATAAAACAAACTTGTCTATAGTTATGTAATATCAAAATAGCAGTATCTGTAAGAATAAAACTCATAATATTAATTAGTTTTCTGAGCCAGGATTGAGGAAAGATGTCTGCAGCCTATTCCTGCATTACTGGGGCCAACTACAGACAGAAATATAAAATACAAAATAATAATTTGTATAAGTATTTATTCTCTTTAATATGACACACCTAAATCACCACTGCTGCAGCCAATTAGCTTGAGTGGTCACATCATTAGATCAATGGAGATCACCTGTCTCGAATTTCAAATGATTGTACTACAGTATAAACACACCTTATCTGGAAGGTCCAACTTGTGTTGAGTCACTATGTTGGCCTAAAGTATGAGAGAACACTCCAAGTAATTCTGTGGAAAAGGAATTGTAAAACACAAGTCAGCAGATGGAGACAAGAAAGTATCCAAGTCACTGAATATTTTCTGGAGTCCAGTTAAATCAGCAATTCAGAAATGGAAACAACATGACACAGGCAGAAATCTGAATAGAGCAGGCCATCAACAAAAAATTGAGTGCTTGTACAAGAAGAAGACTGATGAGGGAGGCCACCAAGAGACCTATGAGACCTATACAAGCTACAGTGTCTGAGATGGGAGAGACTGTTCAAAGCTACCCAAGAATGCTTAAAAGGAACAAGGTTGTGCAAGAGTCAGAGTTCAGATCTCAATACAAGTGAAATTTGTGGCTGGACTTGTAAATGATTGTTCACTCAAGATACCCATTCAACCTGATAGACCTTTAGCAGTTTTGCAAAGAAGAAGGCAGAGAAATTGCAGTGTCCAGATTTGTAAAGCTGATAGAGATCTGTCCACACAGACTCCTGTCTGTCACGGCTGCCAAAGGTGTATCCGCTAAATACTGAATTGAAGAAGATGAATGTTTATGTAATCAATTGTTTTGAAATTTTATGCAATTATTTGTTTATTTGCTTTTGTAATTTACTTTGCAGAGATCTGTTTTCACTTTTACATTAAATAGTCTTTTTTTCTGTTGATCACTGTCAAAAAAGCTAAATTAAAATCCACTGTGACTAAATGTTGTATAGTAATAAATTGTGAATGTTGAAATGTTGAATATTTTTCATAGGCGCTGTAGGAGGAGGTCAGGCTATTTACAGGTAACCAACATAGACATGGTATGTTATTGTGATATTTCCCTCTACTTAAACTTTACCTATTTTCATTAAGGGTAAGTGCGCTCATTAAGTTCATTACCGGGTTGGTCTACTGTCACACTTTAAAATTTACACACACATACAGATATACGCATACACACAGAAAGTCAACAGTGCCCTATGAATGACACACATACAGGTGGTTAACCTCTAGCACTTTAAACCACACAACTGCCTGGGGAATAACACAACCTGTCACTCTTCTGGCACGTCAAGAGACTTACTTATTGTCGGCAAGAACAACATACAATGTTTTAAATATATCTCAGATGTAAATATTGCTTTAGGCTCTCTAGGAATATACTCAAACATACAAAGGCTCAACATCCTTGGCTATAGGCCATTTATTAACTACGAATGTCTTATTTTACATACTGTTTCCTACTATTGGGTGGAGCTCTCACCCTCAGTCTAATAAACCTCACAGCACAGTGCGTATGGCAGACTTCCAGCTGCACCAAGTGCTCAAAGAAAACTGCCTTATTATTTCAATCACTCTAGATATGAAGACAAAATATAGAAAGTTTAAAGCAGCATTGTATTTATTACATGAATAATAATACCAACTAATACAAAAAATAATAGAAAATAAGACTGATAGTAAAGTCTGGATATATATAGTCTTTAGAAAAAGCTTATGAAAAAGTAAAGATGTTAAGGATAAATGTCTCAGTCGGCTTGTAATCTAGTACTCAAAGCTGTTCTTGAAAAACTTTGCAGACGATCAGATGGAAATGGCCACGTGTTGCTGCTGCACTCTTCTGACGTCGGTCTTGCCCTCCTCTGATGTTGCACTGTTCTCTTCTGTTGCTCTTCAGGCAAGACATATTTATTATAAAATTCTACTGGGGGTTTTCACAAGATGTGATTGCTACATGCAATTGGCTGGCTATCAATATGATAAATGAATTTGCTCAAATTCTTTCATCAATTGGAGCACATCCTTTTCCCAAACAATAAAGTTTTTGATGTTGATTAGTACCTACTAGTATGTCTTAATTTCCCAGGCTCTAAACCCATTTAGCAACTTGTTGTCCCAGAAGCCCATCCTTTCTCAGGTTATAAAGTAATTGATAGCCTGAGGCATCGCGATGTCTTCCTCTTTTTGTTTGAACAGCTGTTTTAAAAATGAGGTACAATTCGGGAAGAGGAATATGCATTGATGTTTCTTTATTTAAATTCATCTGGTGTTGTCTTGAGCAAAATATAATGAAAATATAGACCAACATTTACAGATTCTGCACACCACAACACATGGAGAGATGGTGCAAACATTGCAAAGATAGCAACCAGGTGAGCATATGAACACAAGGTCCCACAACAGCAGCATGAAGTAATTTGTCTGCTGTACATACCATGTTACCAGCATGTAAATTGCAGTTTTATATATAGTTTTTTGCAATACCAATAAGTATTATGTCCACTTGACTGAAAAAATGCATTACTCTAAAATGGTAACAAAGCTAAGAATAGTAATCTATAAATAACATGTAAGGCATATGGCGTTCACATAAAACACTGAACTTTATTATGACTTTACACTGAGTCTGTTCAAAGGTGTTGTTTAACAGAGCAAACAACAGCAGTTGTAAATATAATAACAAGTCTGGTATAAAGGTCAGTGGGGAAAAGATAATAAAAAACTGCAATATTGACGCTGACAGAACATGAATTCGTTGGAGGTGAAATTAAATTGAGGTAACTGGTCATTTGTGTTAGGTAAGTTTAAACTGGCTATGTTGAGTGTCCCATCAGTTTATGTAATCTAGCCTTGTAAAGCTATAATACTTCCATCAATGGGGTCGTAGCAAAGTCATAATGTTTCCATCCATACTAAGAACCTATATTGGTGACTCCCTTAACATACTGTACATACACTTTGCATAAATTATTTCTGATGAGTTTTGCCATTATTGATAAGTCAGTTTAGTCGGTCTCATTGAGTTTATTGGGTCACTGCTGCCATAATGATGTATGAAATTACAGTTTTTTCAACTTACTAGCTCTAATATCAACTTTGACTTTGAAATGGGTGTTTGCAGGCTTGAAATCTGCTTACCTTTTACTGTTTACCTTTTTGGATTAATGTGTGGCCCATCATCATCCAAACTTTGGTAAGTGTGCATAGTGCTCATCCTTTGGGTCATTGATCCTAATCTGAGCTGCACATTTTTAAGATGATACCCACCTTGACAACATCTTGCAACAATCGATGGGATTGACAATGCAGTAACAAAATCCAGAATAAAAATTAAAAGCTGAGTAAGTAGGTTGGGTTCAAAACCTGCCACCTCCCATAACTTGAGCAGTTATTCTATCTATAGACAAATTAATGTATTAATAGCTGTTGTACTATTAGTATCTTAAACTAACTAACTATGCTACCCATCTAAGATGTGTTGACATTTGAATAACCAATGTAGACCTTACTGTTATCATTTGCAGTACACCAGTCAGTGTGTTTACCTCTGTTATTTGCTATTTGGTATTGGATTCATAAAAGCAGCGTTAATGTTTGTGATGCACCATCTATTCGAATGACAAGTGCAATGCAAATTATTACTAAAAATGTTTGTGATATGCCATCTGATGGAATAACAGAGACATAGCAACCATATTACATAGAAACATAGCAACTGCATAGCAACACACAGACCGACACACAGACACCTATTCTTTTATTAAGGTGGATGTTTTTAAGCAAAAATATTAAGTTAGTTAAAATGAAGGGAGTCTAGCTCTGAAGTTCGACACAATACCTAACATAAATAATTACAGTGATAACATAAAAATAAAAAAAGGAAGAAATACATAAAATGACTTAAGAATTAAGAAATGTTTTATACTTCATATAAGGAGGTTCTTCATAGACCCACAACAGGATGAAACCAAATATATTCTTCACAGAAGGTCTGGAAGTCAAGTTCTTGACAACCCCTGTATATTGGCTTAAATAGTGTTACACTGTTGACCTCACAAGTTATTATTAACCTTTGTGGATTCAACACCTTCTGTGAGTGCTTTGATTCTTAGACGTTACTTGTTTGCATATTGGCCTTGTTATACAACAGTTTTGACTTTCTGGTTGGGAGTAATCTCCTAATCCTTTTTTTCTTGAGGTTTACCAATTTTGCAACAGTTGTGGCAGAACAAGGAAAAGGCAAGCCCTACTGCAGATTTTCACAAGGGAGAGACAAAAAGAGAGAGTGAGTTAAGCACACGGCTAAGGATAAAGTGTCTATTCATTTAAGTGTTTGAGGTAAGGGATCTGCTATGGGGCAGTACTCTCATCATTCAAGAGTGGTGTCTCAGAAGGCAACAAATTACCTGAATGTGAGAGTGGCACTATCAAAAATACAAGGAGAGTGTGGTGTTACAGCCATGGTTTTTCCCTAGTTTTTATCTTCTTTTTTTTCTGTGTTATTATAATTTCTATTAGTTAATTTTGAATTATGATTTTTCATTTTTTGTATTACTTGTTATGTGTAGTTATTATTTAATATCTAGATACTGTCTCCTTACATTTCGGTCTACTCCTTGTGTTTTGTAGATGGAGCCCAAAGAAAAGTTTTTTGGTAATTAATGTTTCTGGCTTCTGGTTTTGGATTTTGTTACTTGGATTTTGTATTGGAACTTGTTAGCCTTGGACAGTCCTTTAAGCAAACCCTTTTTGCCTTGTTTTGCCTTTTGGCCATTGCAATGAAGAATAATATGTAGCATATACACTCATAATTTTTTTATTAATGTCTAATTTTAATATGCTTACCCTGGCAGGTGTAATTAAAAAAAGAGATCCCAAGCACACAAGTCCCAAAAATAATCAAAATGCCCAATAGAGGGGAAAAGACCATCAAACTCTGGCCTATAACCAAAGGACAATAAAGAATCTTTATAAATAAAAATATTTATTTGTACAAACCAGATAATTGTTAATTGTTCCTGGTACACCTTGCTTTCTTTAATTACCCTGGAGGATTGGTACTTCTGTACTGGGCCTCATTTTTGCCACCTATAGACCATGGAATTCTGCATGGCCCTAACATTTCTGCACTGTACTCATTTCCTCCCCCTTCAGACATGTAGGTCTCCCACCAAATTTTATCTAGCACAACTGATGGCTGAATATCACTTCCAGGTTAACGTGTCTGTGACAGGAGTGTAATAGATCCAAGACTAGGCTTTACTACATTGGAATTCTTCACCACTTTTTGTTTGACTGCCATGAGGCACAACGCAAAATCAAGAATGATAGTCACATCTTTGTCCAGAGATTTTCTTGAGCATCCTAAGCTACCGCAACTGTATTATTTTCCCATATTTGAATCCATTACACTGAACAACATTTTACTTCCTGAACACTTTGGGTATATCTTACACATGTTTGCAAACTGATCACAAAAATCACTTTTAAAATTCCCTGTCATGTACTCGTTTACTACAATTGCCAATTTTCACAATTTCCTCTCAAATTCTACTATTATGTTGCCCACAAATAAAGCTCTTTTGTTTAGTTCAGACATACCTAGGCATGCCCTTGGTGCAGGTAGCACAATATTGAATGGATGTGCTAAGGCTTAGGCATATCTGTGCATGCTTAGTCAGGATGGATGCTGGCAGGACAGGGTATAAAAACAGCTTGTATACACAGATGCTTTATTTTACGTCAATATTAGTTTGTAGGTATGCACAACATATTTTGCATACTTAGAATTTATTGTCTAGAGTACAATTCATTATAGCAGAAATGTTTCACCAAGTGTCACAACAGGCACAATACATTTTGTTACATTTGTGTAACACAATATGTTAAGAAAGTACATGAGCTCTACTTCAGTTGTAAAATTTGTGAGCAAGACAAACCATGGGCTCCTCACATTTGTTGTGCAACATGTACTGTCAATCCTAGAGCCTGGATCAGACATATTCAAAAGTCAATGCTGTTCACTGCCTCAGTGATATGACAAGAACAGAAAATTGTGTGATGGACTCCTGAAAACCATTGAATACCCCAAAGTTTCTTCAGGCATGAGACTAATGTGTAATGATGACAGTTTGCCAGTACCGAAATCCCCAGAAACATGGAACTTAGATGATGCAGATGAGGATGTACATGGAAAACAAGAGTCATTCAGCTTGTGAACAATTTATGCCTGGTGACAAAGTCAGAATTAAATTATGAGGTAAGGATAGGGTAGGATTTGTCAAAAGCAAAAGGAGATCTAATTGGTTCAGGACTACAAGGATGGGGTGTACTGTCTCCAGTTAGGAAGATTTCTGAATGTTTGTTTTCCATCTGAAACATTCCAATAACCAGCCAGAACAATTCCCAAATTTTGAATTAATTGTATCTTTATATGAACACAGAGCACTAAATGTAATCACACATAAAACCCAAATTGAACTCCTCTTGTGTATGCATGTTTCTGCTCAGTTTTGGAAACTGCCGGCACCCAGCATCAAAGCAGTGCTGCTGTTCCTGTGTGGTTTCCCTTTCTTTTTTAGATTCACATCCATGAAGTAGACTTTATCAAATACACTGAAATTAACCGCATATCATTTATAAATTTAAGGCATTTGATTATAATCAGCCTGTACCAATATAATGGTGCATGGAATGGCCAAGCTATTCCAAATACCATAGCTGCTTTAGCTTTGTTACTTTCAGTGCACCACTCAGAGTATTTTAATATATTGTATCTGAGAGGGGAATCGCAGCTGTACAGCAGCTGATTGGAAAGCTCTACAGCGGGTTGTGTTAAGAGCGCAGAGGATTATCAGGATACAGCTTTAAGTCCTGGAGAACATTTATAGCACACGCTGCCTAAGGAAAGCCACTAGCATCTGCATGGATTCCACTCAGTCATGCACACAGTCTATATGAACTTCTTCCATCCGGCAAACACTTCAGAGCCTTTCCTGCACGGACCTCGAGGCTCAGAAACAGTTTCATCCCAAGAGCTTTAAATGCACTCAATCAGTCCATCAAGTGCTCCCAGTAGAACTGCTTGTACTTATAATTACAATTATCTCACTGTACACTTGCACTACAACTGTAATTTTGCACAACCTGAGTTACTTCATGAACCATTTGCAGTATCTGCACTGTACATACATGTATATTGTGCTTACACTTTGATATTGTTTAATTTTCATTGTTTTTATTGTATTATTATTATCATTTTTTTAGGAAAATAAGTTTATGGAGGAATTGAATATTTGAATCTCATTGTACCATACAATGACAATAAAGGAATTCAATTCAATTCAATAGAAGAGAGCGCATATTTACATATGATAATGACTGACTTCTAAGTCGATTTAGATTTCCAAGTGCTATCCTCTTGGAGCTGTGAGCTATTATACTAGGATGTATACTTGATATCATTTTTAAGATGAAATGCATACAGGATTTATGTTACACTAGCAAAATACCCGCGCTTTGCAGCGGAGAAGTAGTATGTTAAAGAAGTTATGAAAAAGAAAAGGGAACATTTAAAAAATAACGTAACATGATTGTCAATATACAGTAATTGTTTTGTGAGTGTTATGAGTGTTGCTGTCATCAAGGATTTGATTATCATTATTTCTTTCAATGAGGTTCGTATTTGTAGGATGTGTTGTGTTCAAGTTACATTCCGTATTTGTTAATCATTGTAAAAATAACAGGTTTCATTCATCGATTCGTTTCTTACTGCATCAATAAACAGCTCATCTTCCTCTTTATCTGAGACGTGATACACTGCATGCACGGGTTTTTTTTTTACACTTTACTTTTAGCGGGACATTGACTTTTTCCACTGTGTGCTTTGTTTCTGCAGTAGTTGCATTTATGAATATGCTTGTATGTGTCAGTAGCTTCATATTTTTTTGCTGCCTTCTCAATTGTGTAATTCGGTTTTTGTTCAGCACTCTTTGGAACTGTTGCTTTTTGTCTGTGCACTGCATCAGTTCACGTGAGCCGCTCGGTGTACATGCATTGAAAATTCCCAGCTGTGCTGGTGCCATCTCGTGCGATGTCCATGGCTGTATTTAATGTTAGCTAAGACCCAGCACTTAAAAGTTTGTCTCGCAGTTTCATTGAGTTTGTGCCAAACACCACCCTGACCATCTCATCTTCGTGTGAATAAGCAGAGTCCTTGACCCGTGAATATTTAGCGGCAGTGTTTGTATTGGATTGACGCTGACGGACAGCCTTATATGGGCATGCACTAAATTACGTGGGAGGCGTAACTCCGCCTCCCACGGCCATCGAGCAGACGTCTATTATAGTCTATGGATGAAACAATAGGTTCCAGTTATGACCATTACGCGTAGAATTTCGAAATGAAATCTGCCCAACTTTTGTAAGTAAGCTGTAAGGAATGAGCCTGCCAAATTTCAGCCTTCTACCTACACGGGAAGTTGGAGAATTAGTGATGAGTCAGTCAGTGAGTCAGTGAGGGCTTTGCCTTTTATTAGTATAGATTATACAGATAAATTGTTAACTTAATTTAAATAATGTATATTGTTAATGATAACATGTGAGGGCACAGTGGTGCAGTGTTAGCGATGAGCTGGAGCACTATCCAGGGATTGTTCCTGCCTAGATGGATGGAGTAATTAGACATGGATCTTGAAAATTTTTCAATGTTCCTTAAAAATTTTGAGAATCGGCATTCTAAACTTACAGCTGGTTTGACATTTATTACAGCTTATTGTGTGACAATTGGTTATGTGGAGAAAGAAAATGGAAGGAAAGGAATTGGGGGTTGGTACATTTGAAAGACACAGTACTGCTGCAATAAATTATTTTATTGAGGGTTGCACACGTCCCAAAAAACAATACCTGGATGGGGAGCCAGCTCATCATTACCACTGTGACACCGTGCCCCAATGTTTAATACATGCTTTAATGTATTTCATCACAAAAATGATATCAAATATACGTCTTGGTACAGGTAGTCCCCAGGTGACGGACATCCGACCTACGACTTACGAATAAGGCCGCAGCTGCGACGCATACGCCTCAGTAACTGCTGTTCCATCATCTTCGGCCCGGGGATGCTGCAAGCGGTAGCTGGACGGAGGCTGGAGGGGGGCGATTTCGCTGCCCACGCAGTGTAGTGTCCCTTGGGTGGCAAGCAATTTCACTGCCCGTGCACCACACATGGCTGCCCCGTTCGTTCTCGGTGGGCAGCTGATAATGCTGCAAGCGGTGACCCGGTTGTAGCTGAACGGAGGCCATTGAGGGTGAACGGGGTGGCTGGGGTAGCATTGTAGTGTGCATCGGATGGCTGATATTGAATGGGGGCGATTAACTACCCACCTTTGGCCACACCGTGCTCGTTCTCACTGGGCGGACGCTGCAGGCAGCATACTGTAGTGGAGGTGACTGTGAGGTGGGCTGGTGATGAACCGCTCATTGATGCCCCGATTCATTCTCAATAGCAAGCGTGCTTGTACTGTTACATACATAGCAGGAAGTTGTCTCTTGTCAGTACATGACGTCAAACGTGCTGATGAGGGGTGCCTTCCTGCTGTGATATCGTGTACAGTGCTGTGCAGATGAGCTCATCTTAATCTTTTGTCTTCACCCTTCAATAGTGTCTCTGAAACACAAATCTGATGCAAGTGCTGGTGATACAGTAAAGAAGAGAAAAACCGTCATCATTGAAAATAAAGTATAAACAATAAAAAGTTCAGAGAGTGGTGAAACTCCATCATTCATTGGCACAGCACTTAGTTACAGTCAGTCAACAATAGCATTTATTAAATGTATGTACCTGCTCCGACTTACATACAAATTCAACTTAAGTACAAACCTACAGTCCCTATCTTGTCCCTATCTTGCCCCTACTGCCTGTATTCTAAAGTGTTCATGAATGTAATGTATTCTGTGTGGAGATCAGTGCCTGCTCACTCCTGTCTATGAAAGAGAAAGCCTGTTTAAGAAGCACATAGTGATTCACACACATACTGTAGAATGCAAAGCATTTAACGTGCTACTTTAGTTACGATGGGATTTGAGAAACTAGTAAATGAAGCATCGATTTAAAGATGAAGTTTATGACATTCTACTTTAGTGACAAAATAAACTACAAGATTAAAATGAAAACTTTGAGTTTCTATTCTCTGTACCCTTATTTTGCTTCCATGTGACACTTAGACAGAGGGCTAAGACTCACCTTTTCATGGCAACTTTGATATCTGACCACTTTTTTTTTATTTTGGCCACTGTGTGACTTTCTAAACTTTCTGGTGTCGCCACCACTCTGTATCACTCGATCAACTTCCTTTTGTTGTTTCTACCACTAAGTCACCAAATAGTACATTAACCTTGCTTTCACTTCGCAATCACTGAAGTTCTTCTTTTGTCCCCGTGCTTTTGTCATTGTCTTTTCACAAAACACTGAACTTAAGGGGCTATTTATATTGATTTGCATATTCAAAGGGACGTAATTCTAAGAGGAGTGGGGAAGGGCGGCAGGCGCGTGCACAAGCGTCACATTTCATGCTGACTGGGAGTTATGGAGTGGAAGTGCGTAGAAGTTGGCTTACGCACTGTTTTGTGCATCTGAAATTTTATGTGCTTATGCATTTTTCCACTTTTGTACATGCACCATGCTTTAGTGTGAATTCTATGCACAGCATTATACATGAGCCCCAGGTTATTTGAAAAATCTACTTCTGAGCATGAACAGGATTATTTTATTTTTATTGGGTGTAGCACAGGCAGTACATTTATTAGAGCTTAGGAAGTTGAACAAAATTCTTTTTTTGTGCTGTACTGGGACAGTAAGGTCACTTTAAGGGGAGAGGTGTTGGATTATTAATAAAACAGTTATGGAGGCAACCTAGGCAGCAGAGATCCTAGCGGTGAGGTGGACTGAGTGGGCTAGTCGACTTTGGGTTTTATGTGTATTTACGTGTAGCCCCTTGTATTCTAATAAAGCTCCAATAAATTCATAATTTGGTAGTTGCTATTGCTGCTCATTGGAACATTACAACAATACATATTAAATATCAGGTAAAGATCTTGCATTTATGTAATAGTTTAATGACAAAACATCCTCCTCTTCACATTGGTTCTGAGTGTCTGGTCTTCTCTGTGATTATCTCATTCTGTGCCTTAATTCACCATAGGTTGTTTTTCTAATTTCATAAATTTGTACTACTTAATGTGCAATTTAAACCATATTAATTCTTTGTTTCCCTTAGTTGAGATGTCCTTGATTGACATGCATTAATTAATAGTTTTCTTCATAGTTATGTTATGGCTTAGCATATGCAAAGTTAACCTCTTCACACACTAATAATTTCTAATTCTAAGTATCTTTTAAAATAAGTAAATGTTAGAAAACAGTGCCTTACTTAACTTAATATGATCTAGGTGTATGTTTGAGTGTGACCCACAATGAACTGCCATTCTGTCCAGGGTTAGTACCTGCTTTCTACCCAGTGCAACTGAGACTAGGATCCATTCCCTGAGATACTGAAATTGGTGGAAATAAAGGTTTGATGAATGGATAGATGGCTAAATATAGTGCCCTCAATGTTTCTGGGATGCTCACCATGTAGCTTATAAAAATATCTGTCTTATACTAGATCAGATGCTGGGCACCAGCCTTCCTTAGCCTGATACATCTTTGCACTGCAGGCCTTTCTCTCTTCCTTTCTTCTCCAGAATCGGGTAGACTCTCTGAAACAGCCTTTATACTCTGACATTTGTTCCCAGTGGCAATGCATGTGGTAGGCATCAGCTCCTAACTGGCAGTGTATGAAATAGATCATTTGCATGTGTTTCTGTGCAGGTGTCTTTACAGCTACAGCCCCAAATTGTGATAAACTCAGTCTTTTCTTGCTTGTTTTTCTTCATCATGTTGAGCCATTCCTTGTATTTTAAAATCTGCCACTATTTCCTCAGGCATGATGCTTGCTGTTTCCTCATTGCTTGGCTTTTCATGCTGTACTGCATGACTTGCACGCTGCTTCATACCTAGCGAGATTCCAAATGTTTGCATTCCTTGAATAAAATATAAGCATTCTTTCTGTGACTTTTCTCACAGCATCCTTTTACTCAAAGCCTATTCATCTTCTAAATGACTCATAACAATCCTCAAATTGGCCGCTTTCATTTATGCCCTTTATCTAACAAATGTCGCGCTTCTCAATGAGCTAATTACTGATAATAACCTTGATCCGTGGTGCCCTGTGGCGACGTGGCATTCTGGGAGGAATGCAGTGCTTTGTGCTGTTTCCCCAATCTTGTCTTGCTGGTCTCGGTTCTTATTTTCTGACTCTATGATCCATTCCTCTGTTAAATGTAGCATATGGAAATTAGGGCCCCATCTTACACCCCTAAATTGAGTGCAGTTTTGTTGAACTATGTTGAATAGCGAAGATGCTCAAGATTTGTTTCATTTTCTCTCACTAAACTTCTTGTACACAACACAATTTCCTTGAAGTGAAACTTTAGATTTTAATGCCAAAGCTACTGGGTATTGACAACAGCGTTTAAACTCTGAATCCATAAAGGACATATTGTACGGGGCCTACAACTGCTCAATGTCCATCCAATCAGCTGTTGAATTAACAATTTCAATGCAGCCAAAGAAGCTTCAGTGACACTTTAGAACAGATGATCCCTATTTCCATCTATTATTCACCTATGCTTACATATAAAAAGTCCTTTGCATATACTTTGGGTCAAGAAGATGGAAAAAGCACCAATGACAGCAGGAAACAGGGTGCCTAGAGTACACTAATTGGTAACTTACTGCTATGTAACAAGACCTTAAAAAACACTTTATTTGTGTTATGTAACAATATCTAAGTTTATTGTTATGGGTACATAGTGCATAGTCATAGGTCATAGTCTCTTTTGATCAGTTAGAAATAATGCAATACCAACAAAAGACATGCACACAGTATATATAACTTGCAGTATATACATATATATTGTCAAACACTTGCACCTGGTCGAATCTTCAGGCTCTCAGATGCGGCCAGGCTATTATATGATTGGTTTCAGCTGTGCCTTGGTGCTCCACACTTTTTGATTGACCAGGTTCCTTGGCTTCACGGGTCAATTTGGGGCTCAGTCCTATTACCCCTGGGTTAAATGTGTCTGTGCAGTTGAGATCCAGTGTCTCCACATGGATAATTTTAACTAAAAGATTCTGTATCTTTGTGTTATTAGTGGTGAAAATCAGGCAGTTCAAGTTATGCTTCAGGGTTTTGATTTTTGTTCCATTGATATATCATTTTTATTTTTGTCATGTTAATGTCTCCCAGTTTAGGTGCTCAAAATAATCCTTGGGGCCTTATCCTTTTCAGGATACAGTTACTGGAAATAGGCATTCAGTTCGAACCTGAGCAAGAGGTAGACAGATCTCCTGCATAGGATATAATTATGCTTTTGTGCATCTTCCTCCACTTTCATACGTCACTTTATGTATTCACCACAGCCATGCCCATCCTTTTCGCAAAATCCAATGCCATCTGACCTTCTGCATTCCTCTCTTTGACACCATACCTACCCGTCACGTTCTCATCACCTCTGTTCATCGACTTGTCCATTGAAATTCGCTCCAATTACTACTCTGTCTTCTTTGGGTACTCTTTCCACCACTTCATCCAACTTACTCCCGAAATTTCTTTCTCATCCATTGCACACCCAACTTGAGGGCATATGCACTAATAATGTTCATCATCACACCTTCATTTTCCAGCTTCATAATCATTACTCTGTCTGACACTCTTTTCATCTACAAAATACTCTTGACATGCTGTTCCTTCAGGATAACAGTAGCTTAATCTCCCCCAGAACCCTGTTGGCTAACAGTGCTGGTGGCGGCCATTGTTAACCTGGGCCTCGACCTATCCGGTATGGAAATCTGTATTGTTGTCCGCATATTGATCTGGCCTTCCAGATGCCCTTCCTGATGTAACCCTCCCCATTTATCCAGGCTTGGAACCAGCACAAAGAAACAGACTGGTTAGTGCATCCCCTGTGGCTCAGTTATATAGATAGCTACTCCTGTTCCTAATGGTAATTAAACTACAGTTTCTGGCACACAATTGTCATTTTGTAGACTCTTTTCATCACCTCTCTGTTTTCTAACAAGGAGTCTTGCAGACTGGGTGATGTAGTGCTGTGTGATGAGTATTACTCTCTGTTGCACACATTATTTTTAGTTTAATTTTGACTATTGTTACAACATTATAAAGAGATTTACTAGAGAATGTAGCTTCCATCTCTTTTCTATTCATTTTTGTAAGTACTGTATGTAAGTAAGCATAGATAGATAGAAACATGGGTGTCTGGTTATGAAGAAAAATGTGTGCAATATGGAAACTGCCAGATTGGCATCTATGAAGAGCTCTATTTAAACATCAACAGAGAGTGCACACTTTGGTGTTACACCTGAGGCCAATTCACTAAAATTCCATGGCTTCTGTCCTGATCTGGAAGACAATTAGAGGCAGAAGAGAAACCTAAATCATGTCTATTGAGGTGCTTTAAATACAACCCCAAATTAGAAAAACTTGGGATGGCATGGAAAATGCAAATAAAAACAATGTAGTGATTTTTAAATTTACTTTGACTTTTATTTAATTGCAAACAGTCTAAATCAAAGATATTTCATGTTTTGTCTGGTCAACTTAAATTAATTTATTCATGTAAATCCATTCCTGCAGTTCAGACCGGCAACACTTTTCAAAACAAGTTGGGACAGTAAAGCATTCACCACTTGTAACATCGCCATTCCTTCTCACAACATTTCAAAGACGTTTTGGCACTGAGGAAACCAACTGATGAAGTGTTTCAGGTGTTATTTTTTCCCAGTCTTCCTGCAAACACTTCTTGAGGTGTGCAACAGTATGGGGTCATCATTGTTGCATTTGTTGTTTCAAAATTCTCCACACATTTTCAATTGGGGATAGATAAGGTCAGTCCAGTACCCGTACCCTCTTCTTCCACAGCCATGCCTTTGTAATGTGTGCAGAAGGTGACTTTGTATTGTCTTGTTGAAAAATTCATGGATGTCCCATCGTCTTGAAGGCAGCAAATGTTGCTCTAAAATCTCAATGGACTTTTCTGAATTAATGCTGCCATCACAGAAGTATAAATCACCATTGCCAAGGGCACTGACACAACCCCATGTTATGACCTACCCTGGTTTTTGGACGTGTTACTAATAACAGTCTGGATGGTCCTTTCATTTTTGTTCCAGAGCACACAATATCCATTTCTTCCAAAAAAGATCTGGAATACTGAATCGTCTGACCACAATACATGTTTCCTCTGTGTGGTGGTCCATCCCAGATCCCTCCAAGCCCAGAGAAGTTGACGCCGCTTCTGGACATGGTTAACATAAGGCTTCTTTTTAAGCACAGTAAAGTTTTAAGTGCCAATTGGGAACGTAACTCCATATTTTAGTGCTTGACAAAGGTTTTCCAAACTAATCCCTTGCCAATGTGGTTATATCACCTATTGATGAGTGACGGTTCTTGATGCAGGTACAGATCAAGATCTTGATCCTGTCTGAGAGATCACGGGTATTCAACTTAGGCTTGCACCTTTTCCCTTTACTCACTGAAATTCCTCCAGATTCCTTGAATCATTTAATGATATTATGCACTGTAGAGGAAGGAATGTGCAAATCCCTTCCAATCATTCTTTAAAGAACATTATTTTTAAACATTTCAATAATTTTCTCACACATTTATTGAAAAACTGGAGATCTTCTGCCCATCTTTGCTCCTCAGAAACTCAGCCTTTTGTTGATTCTGCTGTTGTACTAAATCATGATTACAATCATCTGTTAACATCAGCTGTTTGAAATTATTTAATTATTTTACCTTGTTACTGCCCCCATTCCTACCTTTTTTGAAATGCGTTGCAGTCCTGAAATGGACGTATGGATGTATATTAACAAATTAAATGAAGTTGACCAGACAAGAATGAAATATCTTGGGTTCATATTGTCTGCAATGAAATAAAAGTCAAAGTAAATCACTGGGTTTTTTTTTTTTTTGCATTTTCTATTCTGTCCCAACTTTTTCTGATTTTGGGTTGTACTTTATTTAGAGATTGTTCGTGCAGTTTCCTCAGCTTGCCAACAGAACCTGCCATTAACTGGTAGCTGTACTAGCTGTAGGATTTTTAGAAGAGATATGTCAAGGTGTTCAGAGGTTCTCTACCACGTTGGCCGTACCCCACTACAAGGCCTCAATTAACTTTCATGCGGCCACAAGATGAACGAAAATATTTTTTAAATAGCAGCAAAATACTCAAATCACCAACAATCATAGTAGGGCATTAAACTTCTTTTTTAAAAGTGGAGTGCTTCATCAATATTCAAAATACTGTAGCATCTCTCCTGTTGGTTGCTGTGGCTGAGTTGAAGTGTCATACTGTCCTGGTGATTTTTACCTTTAGAGAAGAGAGTGGCGGGGATATCATTGACTGCAGTGGTACAGAAGCCATAGTGAGTTTAAAAATGGAGAGTGAGCAAGAATGGTAGTGACGTGGCCTGAGGCTAGACCCCAGGGCAGAAAACGATAAGTATAGGAGCAGGCTATGAATCAGATAGAAAGTTCTGGATGGTGGTTCAGTAGATATGGTGTCCCTCATGGCCAGAAAAGTGAGGGGGCTATAGTTAGGTGTAAATAGTCTCCAGTTCAGTTCCTTATATTATTTCCTCATACTCTACTATTTTTTGCACTTGTTAAATAAACTGCTTTATGTAAACATTTCCTTATTTTTCTGCACCTTCTTCCTAATCCAAATACTAGGTTTCTACAGTTGTCACGTGAAAAGATTGCAAGACCCAGGAAAATATGTTGGGGCACCTTTCTAGTCGACCCTGTTTAATCCAAAAAAGGATAATAATTAAAAAAATGTCCATTAAGGTCATAAAGGTAACAGAAAGTTCTAAAGCAAAAAAACTATAATATGTTGCAAATGATGTGTTTCCCAAAGATCCCATTTAATGTTCTTTTACATTTTCCACTGGCTTCATTGTTGTATATGGAGAATAAACACAATTGCGTTTCCACTTGTGTTAAATGTCTCTATTGTTAATGGAAACACGCCAGTGCTTAATCTGGAGGATAAAAAAAAAATAGCTTCTGTAATGAGAAAATGTCTGCAGAGAATAATTCTGCACTTTAAAAGTTACTTTTGCTTTTTTATTTTCAGAAATGTGCAATAATTTTATGCTTAATTTAGAAAGTAATACATAAGACAAGTAAGTAGTGAGCAGCTTTTGTTGTTATCAAAAATATCCACAGTGTCAAATTCTGTACTTTGGTAATTACTGGTTATTATTTATACTGAAGAAATTCCTGCTCATTTTATGTTATGATTAAGAAATTCACACACTTGTAAAATAATTTGTATTTAATAAAAACACAGTGTTTTTGAAAGACTTTTTAAATTTTGCATTATGCTTTAAAATATAAGCAGTGTAACAGCACTAGCAGCAAATATAATTTTGCTAATAAAAATAAATTCCAAAACAAGCACCCAGCAGCAAACATACAGTAAGGTAAACATGATGTAGGGGTGCCCTCAGATATTCATGTGGTCTACTGTGGGGTCTTGAAGAAATAAAGGCTGAGAAGCACTGAACTAGATGATCTCTACCACAGAAACAGAGCTAGATTGTACTCCTTTGCCAATAGGGCAGACTAATGGAAGGGATTTTGGATAAAAGTGTTCAGCACCCTGAAACTTGTCCCAAGTGCCTTATGTGTCAAAGTTCAAAGTGATGCTCTGTTTGCTTTATGATACAGAGACTACAAATGTGGTTCTCTTAAAGTGGAGCTGGCAGCTCCAGCAATCTCTATGGTGCTCGTTACTTGCTGTGCCTTTTGCATATCTTATTGTGAATGAGCAAGGCTTCTGCGGCCATGTCTCATATTTCTTTGTCTCACTGCCCCACTAATACAAATATCTCTGTCATCGACAAGTATTTGCAGCAGCAGCAGCAGCTCGGAGTTTAATAATCGAGCTCATTTACATGCAAAGCGACTTGACTCACATTTGCATTAACCCCTGTGTGTGTTGCCTTTTCCTTAATTTGCTGTCAGCAGAAAAACAATTTGGAATATTTTATGTGCTAGCTCTTTGTCTGTGCTTGCTGCTGAGCCTCTTCCCTTGTTGCTCTGATGGTTGCTTATTTATGTTATTTGCTTCCGTCAGATGTAACAAGTGTAAATGTCCCGATGAATAAACTAGTGTCACACTTGGCTGCGCTCTACACTCACATATGCCTAGCAGTCTAATGGTGATGACAAAAGCAGGCGTCAAATGACTATGGATCCTGCTATGGATGAAATTATACTGCTTGTATAAAGACAAAAAGGAAAAGAGAAGCTTAAGCAGGATTGTCAAGAATCATATTTGCTTCTCTCTTACTGGATTTGCAAGTTGCCACACTTAAGTCTAATGCACTTGAATTTGTCATTCCTCTACATTACTGTGTATTTTTATATTTAGTGTCAGGCTGGCAAGATGCCAGTGCATGTGGGAAATATGTAGTTCTTGTTGTATAACTAGATTTCCAGAAGGGAATTCATTAGGTGTTCGTGGTACCAGCTCTATTGACCCAGCTAACAGATAGCAAATAACTCTGTTTCACCTGTAGTTTTTGGTTGTTTAAATATGTGCCAGGGTACCTAGCATGTATCTGATTCAATTTAAGTCCGATTATGATGTTGGTTAAAAACCAAGACGGATTTGAAGGTTGATAACCTTGGAACAGTCCTGGAAGTGAACATCAGGACAGAGTTGTTATTTAGCAGGTCTATGGCATGCGCTTTTTAGATGAATAAATAAATAATGCACTTGTATTTTTGGTTGGGGTGTAGGTAGCATGGTGGAGCAGCCCTGTGGCCAGATGTGAGAGCCTCCAGTTAATCCAAAATGCTGCTGCAAGAATTATTACAAGAACAAGAAAATACAAACACATAACTCCAGTTCTTAAATCCTTACACTGGCTCCCGGTTAAGTTTAGGGCAGATTTCAAAATCCTCCTTTTAACATATAAAGCCTTAAATGGCCAAGGTCCGGCTTACTTGTCCGAACTTATCATGTCTTACAAACCAGAGCGCACATTAAGATCTCAAGATTCCGGTCTGCTTATGGTTCCAAGGATTAATAAAATAACAGTGGGAAGTCGAGCTTTTAGTTACAGAGCCCCTAAACTGTGGAATGGTCTGCCTGCTACTTTAAGAGATGCCCCTTTGTTCTCAGCTTTTAAATCCCAGCTGAAGACTCACTACTTCAGTTTAGCCTATCCTAACTAGAGCTGCTGATTAACTGTACAGACTGCATCTCTGTTGTTAGTCATTAGCACTAAAACATAAGTAACATGATAGTTATAATTTGTTATTAACCCTCACCTATTCTGTCTCTCTTCTCAGTACTCAAAAGTGGCACTCAATGCCAAGGCCCACCTGCCAGGTTGTTTTGCCTGCCTAAGGTAAAGTCATCCCTGATGGAGGATCGCAGGAATCATGGGGTAGAGGGGTCCTTTCATCAGATTGGCTGGCTCAGCTCTGTTTCAGCGGTGGAATGGCCATATGTGGGAGGCAGCTGGATGGCTGAGGTCTCCAGGACTCAAAACAAATCCAAATCATATTTTGTGATATCATCTACTTGTAAAATTTTTATTTTTATACTGTATTGAGAATTTGTTCTGATCTGTGTATTGTATTGTATTGACCCCCTTCTTTTTGACACCCACTGCACACCCAACCTACGTGGAAAGGGGTCTCTTTTTGAACTGACTTTCCCAAGGTTTCTTCCATTTTTTCCCTGCAACGGTTTTTTTGGGAGTTTTTCCTTGTCTTCTCAGAGAGTCAACGCAGGGAGGCTGCCAAGAGGCATGGCCTGTTAAAGCCCATTGCGGCACTTCTTGTGTGATTTTGGGCTATACAAAAATAAATTGTATCGTACTATATTGTATTGTGTGATTCCGCATTCACGTGACCTGTTCCCTCATTTACGCTGGAGTCATGATTGCCACACCTGTGCCCCCACAAGGTTATTGAAAAGAACTGAGGCATGAGAGAGGAAGAAATAAAGTAAAAAACAATGATGAATGGAAGTTAAAGGAAAAAAAAGAAGGTCAGGAATTGGATGTAGCCGGTGTCATATGAGAGGGGAAGCAGCTGGACAGGAAAGTGAGCTCTGCAAGTGGAGCATTCAAAGGGGGCTAGACATTCAAAGGGGGACAGAGGAGCTGCACCTACTGAGCACCCTAATGAGCCAGAATAACCAAATGTTTTGGGACACTACCATGGAAGCCTAATGGCCTGTGGAGTGGAGGGAGCGAGAAGCAAAGCTCGACACAGCACCCTGCAAATGACAAGGGAATGGCAGCAGAGATCTGAGCAGGGATTTAAGGGTTATCTGAGCATGCTGGTGGACGTCTCCTCATGCTGAGGAGTTTGTAAATGGAAAGGCATGGAGACATTAGTTTTAGAGAGGAGCACCAATGCTCATGGTTTTTAAAGAAGGATAGTTTTAGCTGTTGATTTAAACCTTGATTAAATTGGATTTGTTTATTGTACATTTTAACTTCCTCATTGCACATTATTATATGAATGATTTATTTATGTGCAAATTGAAGCACTGCACTTTGGACACAGTTTGTTTGTTTTTTGTAAATAAAGGTACTAAGTGCTTGCACCACCTCTTGGCTTGACTGTGTGTGTTCTCATTTGCCCGGCTCATCCTCGGGTACTTTATCAACAGTTCCATGTTCAAGTGCCTCCCAGAATCAGACAATAACTGTGGAGTAGACCCAGACCATTAAAAGAGTTTGCAAGAAATGAGCAATGGTCCTTGAGTTTGTGGTCAAGTGTCACTGTTAGGGTGATTTCAGGTGGCTGAAGAGTAGAAGCACTGTTTTGCATTTTGAAAGAACTTCTGCCACCAGGCTAGCAAGGGCAGAACTCTGTATTCACCCAGTGGAACAGACCAAGTTTTATTTGTTTGCACCCTTCCTACTTCCTATCCTTCCCATTTTTTGATAGCTTTGATCCAATTATGTTTTAGATCTGCTTGGTACAGTGAAACTAATCTCTGTTTTATATATATCTTAGTAATCAGCACAGACCTCAGCGTTAACATTTGCAACGCACCATGCAATCCATATATCTCTGTTATATGCCATTTGGTTTGGGATTCTTAAAAGCAATTCTAATGATCGTGATATGCCATCTATTGGAATGACAAAGGCAAGCATTTTATTACTAAAAATGTTTGTGATGCGCCATCAATGACAGAGACATTGCAACTGGACAGACACTCACATTGATCCTTTTATTAAGGAAGATATGTGTTAACAAACAAAACAAATTATTATGTTTCTCATTCTTTTATTTATTTTTAGAGCTGGACAGTATCCATATATCCAGGCAGCAGATACAGAACAAGACAGGAATTAACCCCACTTGAGAAGTCACAAACAACATGTAAGTTTTTCAAATACAGGAGGACAACAGAGAAGACCCTCACATAGCCAGAGCAAGGACCAGATTCTGAACCCTAGATCTGTGAGGCAGCAGTGCTATTTAGTCACTGTGCCATCCTAGGTTTATTACAATAGTAACAAATCCTGCAGAATGATAGAATGCATCTGCCAGATTAAAAAAATATAAATAAATAAAAATGAGTGGAGTAAAAACATATGTTCAAGTCTGACTTCTGCTAGGACTGTCTGTCTCATTTGGAAATAACTTGTCCCACTGGGGGTTATGTAAGTGCCAGAGTCTACAATAATATTTGATGAACAATAAATTTTAATGAGTAGCACACTCAATGTAATTTTTTGCATTTTTGTCTGTAAATTTAACCTGAGCTCTGGTTCTTGCCCCCTGTGAATGTACTGTATATTCATGGTTGTGCACTCTGATCTGTCCCTCCTGTATACTCCTGTAAATTTTTATTTAGAGTGACAGAGTGGCATGGAAACTGTTCAAGAGAGAGCATCAGTGAACCAATTGTCATGAAAACTGGCAAGCAGAACAGGTGAAGCCTTAATGATATCATACGATTGAAAAAACAACAATACAAAAGGCTTTATTGATTAAGTACACAGCGACATGTGGATGTCTTTAGTATTAAGTAAAATGCCATCATGTTCAATGTAAAGTGACTTATAATGTCCTGGATAATGAACTACCTATCCAGTAGACTGTAGTTTGTGAGGTTCTAGGACTGTAGCTCTTATTTGGAGGTGAGCAATACTGGAGCACCACAAGGAACATTCCTTTCTTGGACTATAAATATAACACCAGGACATGTCACTTGCATTCATTCTTAAATAATTCTGCACTTTTGGGGTTGAGACAGAGTATAGGAGTCAAGTGGAGAACTTTGTTTCTTGGTACAAAGAGAATTATCTATAATTCAAAATTAGCCAGGGACTGGTTATACATTTTTACTGGTCATTATTCAGGAGTGGGTGTAGAGATGGTGCATTACTACAAGAACTTGGGGGATCATATTAGTGACAGGCTGGACTGGACTTGTAAGACAAAGGAACTAAATAAAAAAGGGAACAGCAGGTTTTTTTTATTTAGTAGTCTGCATCCCTTTAATAATTGTAGTGGCATCTTTTATATTTTCTACAACTCTGTGATTTGTAAAAGGGTTTTATGGAGTTAGTATTATGAATGTAAATTGCTCCTAATAAGCAGCAGAGGGAACGGCTTTCATTTACTAGGCAATGACAAACCACACTACTTTGGTTTCAAGATGTTATCCAGCTATTCTTTCCATCATTTGCAAGTGTGAATCTGATGGTCATTCAGTACAGGGGAGAAGCAGGACTCATTTGTGAAGATGATCTGTTGTCAGTATTTCAGAATGTTTCAGCCCGATGTCAGTTCAGCTATGAACTCTTGATATTGGCTTTCATATAACTGTAGTATATTTCTCTGGTATTACAGTTTATTAACATAATTGTGACCAATGATTTTGAGGTAGGGAGGTGATTTTGCTCAGTCCTTTGGACTCTTCCCCACCAGATTTCTGTCTTCCAACTTGGTGAGGGTACTTATTTGGATCCATCTGTGTCTGTATGCTGTGATGTAGTGGGCCTTCAACAGTTTGCAGTGTTTAACATATAGTTTAAAGAGTCACCACTCTCAGAAGCTCAAATAATTATGTCTGAAGAGTAAAAAGGGAAGAAGACCACTTGCTACAATAAACAATATAAATTCAATTCAACATTAAATGGCTGTCAGTGTGGAATCCATGAAGTACTAATTCATCTTGAATTCACTTTGAGAATTTGGATGGAGGTTCTCACAAACACATCTTTGTCATGACTTGGAATCCCAAAGCACATAAATTCCAATAAGTTCCAAAGTACATAGTCCCAAACGATTCCAAAAATTCCCAGTAGAGGGGAGTATCACCGTCAAACCCCAACTAGTAATAAGGGTGTTGTGATGTGAGATTTTGCATATAACGTGATAAATATTTTGTATGTCTTTATTTATAATTTAGGCAAAGCAATATAATTTAGTGTTACTTTGGTGAGAGGCATTTGTGCAAATTATGACTTAGTCTCTTTGACGATTTTATGATAGGATTTGGGGGATGTGCCTTAAACCAGTTTGGCGAGTGTTTCTCTGCTATAGTCTTTCAACCCCCGCAAGAAAGCAAGGTTACGTTAACATATGGTTTGGGGGCAGCTGTTAAGATGTTCTATTTCTCCCATAGGTCTGAAGTATGGCTGTTTGGAATTGGCTTGTTTCAGAAGCCTTTAAGTACCATGATGTCCTATTGGCTTTAGGGGTTGGACAGAGAATCTATAAATCTGCTTGCTCAACCACATTCTATATCTTACTAACATGATGAAGAAGTCTTTCTCTCTTACTAACATCTGAAAGAAGCATCTCTTACTAACCTCTGATGATGAAGACAACACAATGAAGAGCACAGTTCAGCAGCTATATTGACCAGGCTTGCAGCCTGTCCTGAGGAAAGCTGAGCACCAATGATCTCCTTAACATGCACACGTACCGGTCCCGGTACATAACGGCGATTTTACGACGTCACAATCATATCACAGCCATGTGTGCATGCCCCTCTGTCATGCACCTCGACACACTACACATCAAATGAAAATTCAGAGTCTCGTCTTTCCGATGATATAAACCATTTTGGCACACAACAACCACAGCACTGACACTAAATCCTTTTTTACAGAGAAGTAAATACTTTTTAAGAGCTGACTTTTCCTACCTTTGACTACCTTTGAAGGCTCTCTGCAAGTCAAACATCAATATTTCCGAGCAATATTGATCTCATTCTGTCCGTAAGGCTCCAGGGAATATAATCCAGTAAAACGATTAGGTCCAAAACACACAATAGATCCTCAAAGGGACAAAAACTCCAGAAAACGTTTTTTAACTCGAGACTAGCTCCGACATTTTTTTTCATTTCTATTGATCATATCAATTTGTTTCTGTCAGCAATAACCATGCTAAAGCATGTTACACGGAAGTGTTAGCTTCTGATTGACACCTAAGTTGGCCAATTACGATGGGTCTGGGGGGTGACTGGCACCTCGTATAGCCAAAGAGTGTCACAGACAGCTGAACGATGACGCACAACTCCAAACCCTGGTAGAATCTACCAATTTAATTGGACGCTGTGAGTGTCACTCCAAACTTACAGCCAATGAGCAGCTGAGCATTTCGATATGTAATTTGCCATACCAACTTGTAAACACAATCGATCGGAGCTGCGCGAAGCTGGCATTTGTGCCAGTCTGCAGACTTGGTGCGTGGTTGTTTATTGTGATTTCACCTAGTTTTTTTCGCATTTTAAATATGGAAATAGTACAGATAAATGTAAATACACTCTCGATTAAATAATAGATGCGTGTACGCGGCGTGAAAGTGATCAATCGGACCAGGTGATGTCTAATGGCAGTGAGCGACATGTGACACGCCCTTGTGCTTTCTGAATGCTAACGATTGCTACAATCAGTGGCATGTGGAAAAACGCTGAGCTGTATTGTAACAGCTTGTAACAAAATGTATATAGTTTGTGTGCATTTTATTAAAAAAAAAGTAAAAAATAATATATATATATATATTTTTAGCCCATAAGACTTGTTTTGACTATTTTTATATTGAAATGTGTATTTTTTATTGTTTTTATTATGGAATATGAATTTACATAACTAATAGAGTGACACTGTATGTAGATATAGATTCCTTTAGGTGTAAGCTTTCAGTAGAGCCCTCATTGATATATGTGGGTTGAAGCATTCAAAAGTTATTACACTTTTTCCATACATTCCAAAATGTGGATAATGGATAAACCATAGGTCCCTCTAAAAAGCACCTGGACATGCCCACATAAAAACTGGTGTAAAAATGTCATTTTTACAGGTATTCTTTTCAAATTTGAAATGTGAGTAGTCAACAAGTTATTCTGTTGGTACATAGTGTGTTTCTGTCCCCACCTACCTACTGCAGCTATAGAGGCCTTTATTTTCACAAAAAATCTTAGGCGAGAACAAAAAAATTTTTTTCTGTGAGTTCTGTGAGTTCTAATTCTGACTACTAAGGGTGAAACTAGAGAATGTTACCTTTACAAAGAGAGCAAACATGTGTTTATACTCCAGTTCAATAACAGCAATGATTCTAATTTGGAGAGGTCAAATTACAGGCGATTTAGCAAAAATGACCCCGCTTGACAAGGGGGTTTACTAGAGACATTAAGTAACAAACATGTCTGTGTGCCGCCTGAAACTACACATCACCATTCAATCAGGTTGTATGGGTGCCAATATTCAAATGTACTTTGCATATTGTTATTATTTATGAATATTATTAATAATACATTGTTTAAACTGTAACTTAACTCTGCTTGTTTTTTCACTACATCTAATTGCCTGAAGTTATAGATATAGAAGGGAAGGTGGGGATAAGTTATATACAGCAATACCTTATAAACAGTGGTAAATCTGTGGGATTAGGCATTCTGACAGAGACTACATCTTAATAATACAAAGGGGAAAGTAGAGCAATATATTTTTCTACCAAGACAAAACAAAGGGGAAGCACCAAATCTTTATAAAAATAAAAACCTTATTCGGAGAATGCTCTTCAATAACAAAGAAGCTCCATATTGGATATTGGCTGGTGTAAAATCTTGCTCCCAAGACAACACAAAACAAACAACCTCACCGTAAGTGTCCTCAGCAGTGGTTGGCAAAAGTCCAAACCCCAGGGTTTCTCGGTGCTGGCTGTTGTGTTAATAATCTGGATCCTGAAGAAGCAAGTAATGGACTAGTACAATGTTCGGGAATTGAAATATGCGTAAAATGATTCTTTTCCTTCCTCTCTTTCTCTTTTTGTCTCTCTTTTGCCTTTCGCACCTTTCGTTTAAATGAAAAATGTAACTGGTGGATGCAACAGGTGATTTCCGTCTTGGGTTGCGGTCTCCCTCCATCATCCTTTCCCTCTTCACTTACGGGGACAACATTTACTGACGCACATAAAACGGACAGTAAACGGGACGATTAAAAAAAAAACGCACTCAGCACCGGCAAAAGCAAATACTTATTATTATGTAGCCCCGCTACAATAGTAATCCAGAAACAAAGCCAAAACAGACCTTCAAAAATCCAGAAATCCAGTAAATTAATGAAACATAAGTAAACTCACCCACTCTCTAGCACATTCAAAATGAACCGCCAGGAACTGTGGAAGACCCAACAGATTTACAGGGTGGAAGGCAGTTACTGGCAGTGATTGGCAGGTGGCCCTGCCTCTTGGGGGACCACCCACAAAACACATGGAACATAACACAGGCATCCTATTGACAAAATCAAAAACAAAGAGTAATGCACATAATGAATAAAGCAATGTTAACCTAAATACAAAACACAAAGATTAACAAAAAGGACGTTGAACAAAGCATTGATCCCCAGCCAGGAGAGGAACCCAGTCTGAAACCTGACAGGCTCTGCTCATAAGAGATTGTGTGTCTTTGGCTCATTAACCCTGATTCCTGCTTATGGAAAGACACTTGTGCACTGTGCCAACTATTAAGGTCACATAAGAATTATTTGTTGCCCTTTGTACTGAGAGGTTAGGATAAAGTTCTTGCATCTTTTGTGTGTCATAAAAGGTATTTAAAGCAGGTTGATGTGAGGAAAACACCAAAATTTGGGGGGGTGGGGCAGCTGGTCAACCTGGGTGATTCCAGAAATTGGCTGTTAATGACAAAGAAGCAGAAAAGAACAGTAATACATTGTAATACATTAATAGCTTAACTGGTGGGCCAGAAGGTTTAACACTGTTTAATTGTGAACTTTTTCATCTTCCTCTTTTTTTCTTAACTTGTATTTCATCTTGTAATAAGATATTACTATATCGATATATCTGTAATATGTGATTTTCTATTATTCCACATCAGAATGCTGGTTTATTATTATTAATAATAGATTAACGTTTACAGGAAGGTGGTGCTCAGTGAAAGAGTGGCTTATTGTAACTGTAAACTTCCAAAAGGACAGCTCACAAATCTCCAGAAGTCCCATTGTTCAATGACCTCCAGCATACTGCATGTAGCTCATCATTTGCACTTAGTCTTAGCCTCTTACAGGACTCAGTCAGTAAACAACAGTGTGATTTTTATTTTATTTTAGGCCAGTAGAGACATGACAATTGTGTTATAATGAATTCAATCCTCACCTTGTTTTTGCTGTGCTCATTCACATTATGAAGGTCTTATTGTTCCACAGCACTTCTTTACTGCAAATCTTTCACCTGTCAATTCAAGACAAGTTTTGAAGACTATATTGGTATACACCTTGTTTCGTAACTTTCAAGAGTAAGAGACAGGTTAAATTTTTGTTTGCGAGAAACAGAAAGAAATGTTTAAAGAGAAGTAAATAAAGAAACATATGAATACTTAGAGGCATGGCCGTACATTGGTTAGCTTTATGGCCTCTTGGCTGCAAAAACGTCAGTTCTCAGTCCAGTTATTGTCTGTGTGGTACATGCTAATTCTGCCTTAATCTCAGTACATGGGATTTCTTCAGGTATGCTAATTAACTTCCCAGTTTAAAAGATATGTAGATTACTTTCATCATTAATGGACTGTGGGATTGTGATTGAATGTGCTCTACAATGGACTGGCATCTCATCTGCGACAGTTTTTTGCAGTACAGGCCGTAGCTCTTTGTAGCTCTGTAATTAGTAAAGTGGATTTACATAATGGACAAATTATAAATCTATACAGAGGTATGCTGTGACAATACAGGTTCTGCTCCAGGCTCCCTTCTCTCTTCTGGGAGCCTCTTGAACCCAACACCGTCGGTAATGTAACGGGATGAGCTGGACAATAAGGACACCACATGAAGCAAGTGAAAGGTGCAAAGTGCAGAAGTGCTTTTTTTAAAAATGAACAAAACAAACCCAAACAGTGTTCAAAAGAAGTGCAGTGCTCAAAGTCAATAAATAAATAATCCATTAAGACAACAAGTAGAGGTTAAAATAATCCAATAAATATTCCATTTAAAAATTAGGTTAAAACAAAAATGACTGTCTTTTAAAAACCTGGTGCCTTCTTTACCTGGCGGCTCCCATGCTTCTCCCTTCCAGGCCCTGCAAAAGAGGAGTCACCCTACCTGCAGCTGACCTTCTCCTGCTGGTCTGGTAGCTTTCCGACCTCTGGCTCCATAGGGCTCCACAAGACCGGTTCCCCAGTGCCCAGGGTGCTCACGCTGGGGCTTCAACCTCCCAAGCCTCCGACTCCTGCAGCTTTCTGCGGCCTTTTGTGGCAAGCCGTCTTCGATCATGGTCATTCCTGCTCCTCTGAAAAACTCAGCAGGAGTGACCCAGTCCATCCACCCCTGAGTGTCGGCCAAACACTCCGGCTAGGGCTCACTGCCCATCGCTATTACAGTGAGCCTGCTCTTGCTCGCTCACTCCTGCACCAGTTCCTTCTCCAGCCTTCTCCCTCTTCTCCTTTTTCACCTCCGTCCTTTTATTTTTTTCGTCTTCTTTCCGCACTCGTGCTCCTACTATTTATAATGGGAGGTGGCACAGGTGCGGCGATTAGCAGCTCCTGGCATCAATTACGGACATTGGCGATCCCACATCTGTGCACTTCAGTGCAGAAATGGCCATGCCCGTAACGCGCCTGGGAACCGCTCTGGCCACAATACAAAACCCCCTCTTTAAGCGGTGATTATTTATTTAAAAACTGGCCTTTCCTTTTGAACCACGGACCCGCTATATCACATATGCGGATGTAGAGTGTTTATGATGTCTTTGCTTCTTGTAAAGACAAATTAAAATTTTTAATCTACAATACTTGTATTTTTATTTAGGCAGAAGCAGGAGTGAAATTCTGAGTGATCCAGCTGAAGTCCATTCATCCTACACTCTTTTATTCACCTTGGGCTGGCATACTTGCCTTGCTGCTACCGCACTGCATTTAAATCCCAAACATGTCAGCATTTGTGTGCCATTTGCATATTTTATTCTAGATCGTTGTTAATGTTTCCTCTGACTGGTGACTCCCAAATGGCCTGGTGGGAGTGTAGATGCCTGCATCAGTCAATAATGTACTGGTATCCCATTCAGGACTAGAATCACTTTGTGTTTCCAGTGTTTCCAAGGTTGGTTTTGGCCTGTGTGACCTGTGTGTGTCTAGTTTGATAGTGAAGTTCTCTGTTTTAATAAATTCTTGTTTATTGTGACACTGGTGAATGATGACAAGTTACAAGTTGGTCAGACACTTTCACTTCACTCTACACATGACAATATTAATATTTCTACTCCCAATGGATAGATTGATAAGTGGATGGATAAATGAATTGAAGATAGATCTTGCATTGTGACATTCTTAAGAAAAGAAGGATCATTTCTCCTGCCTGGACCCATGTTACCCTTCAAAGTTTTCTATGAGATGCTTAATAATGTTATGCAGCTCATTTCAGACTAAAATCTCCTCTCAAAATGCTACCACCTAATTGTGTGAGAAAAAGATTTACTGTCAAATAATCACTAATTAGACATGATAAATGGCCAAATCATGCTCATTAGTTCAAATTGATTGCAGAAACTGTTCTTGAAAAGACTTTTCTTATGAAACCCGATTCGTTTTCACAAACATGTGTCTCAAAGCAGAAAGACTGCAGAGTCAGCGATCATTGACCACTTTCAACCTAATATTAATTCTGAACTTCAACACACAGTAGCAGTTACCTTAGTCTAATTATAATGTACTCTCTTATAGAAAGCGGTGAAAGCTGAAATTAAATAAATAACAAAAAAATGCATACATAGACATACAAGTAAATACAAAAAGCATGTGTTTAAAATGAACTACTCTAGTGTTAAATTAACCCTTAAAAGTGAATGGAAAGAGTGTCTCTGTATAGAGTGCCTATAAAAAATATTCAGCCTGTTGGATGTTTTCATATTTTATTGTTACTGTTAACACTTTTTGCCTCATCAGACACAGAACCTTCTTCCAGCTGATATCAGTGTCTCCTATTTGCCTTCTGACAAATTCAAAAGTATGGCCTCCCTTACTATTTGTCATCTTGCACAATCACTCAGTTTTTTTGTGGATGGCCTTCTCTAGGCAGATTTTAAGCTGTACCATTTCTTAATGATTGATTTAACTGGGTGCCAAGAGATATTCAGTGACTTGGATATTTTCTTGTCTCCATCTTATGACTTGTGTTTTTCATGGAGTTGCTTGGAGTGATCTTTTGTCTTCATTGTATAGGTTAGGCCATGATACTGACTACAGATGCATTTACCTTCTTGTATATAAACGTTTATGCGTGGAAGTGTATGTGTCTCTCCCGCTTGGAAGTGAGAGGTGGAGTTTAACGGTGAGGATACACAAACAAGGGCAGCACTTCGGCCAAATGAAACCTCCGAAGAAAGTCACTTGCTTTGCCGCTAATACAGAAGCAAGGCGAGTACATCAGCAAAATGGTATCCTTTTTACTTTTCCTCCCGCTGCTAATACAGAAGCGAGGCGAGCACATTGGCAAAACGAAACTTCTAAAGAAAGATAAAGTCACTTAGCTGCTAATGCACAAGCGATGTGAGCACATTGGCAGAACGAATCCTCCTAGGAGAGAGATCCCCAGAGTAGTTCCTTTCAATTACCTGACATCTCTACATTTTTTTCTGATGATTTCAATAGTTTCTAGGACCCTGGGCTTTTTACAGCATGGGCTTAAACAGCTTGTTTACTATAATCATTAGAACCCTTTGTCTTCAGAGAGATGGTCTCAGTTTAACTAATTATGTGACGTCTGGTATGACTTTTGTGACTTTGACCTTAACAAGTTGACTGATAAATGAGAGTTAACTCATAGTAGCCAATCCATAGACAGGTACCACGGATGTTTTTTTCTTGTAAACCATGTTCAGAACTGTAGCACCAAATGTGAGCATATTCATGGGTAACACAAGTAAATAAAAGACAGTGGACATCTGAAATACTGTAAGAATGAAAAACCAGAGTGGATTCACCAAACAGAATATTTCACTCCCAGTTTTTTTTCACTACCACCAACTAATCGAAGCACTATGCAGCCACTTGTGATGCTCGCATGATGATGGGTGCCCCAGTTGTCCACAAGACTCACTGCGGTGAATCCTCTGGAACAAAGCCTGGAAACAACAAAGAAAGACTTAAGAACATTTATGTTAGGTTGAATGCCTAGTGGATGCTGGATGGACTTTTGGCCTAGGAAACCCTGCAAATTTTGTTTTTTTCTTCAGCGTAACTGGAGTTTTTTTTGTTTGTTTTTTCTGTCCTTCCAGCCAGCCAACCTTATCTTCTGACTCCTCATTAGGGACTTAAAATAAGATTATTTTCTACTAATCATACATTTGTGTTACGTAAGCTTGTATTGATTTATTTTGTATTACTTATTCATTAACATTCTTTCCATATTTAAGTTGTTTTTCTTTTCTAATAACATCTTGTAAAGCACTTTGAGCTACATTCTGTGTATGAAAATGTGCTACAGAAATAAATGTTGCCTCTTATTAGTCATATTTTGGATAACATTTGTTTTCACGAAAATAATTTATACATGTAGAACCACAACCATCTGACTATCTATCAAGGATTAGTGTCTCACCAATACAAAGTTCAAATGAAAACTGCAACATTTGATTGCAATAAATTGTGCAAGGTCTAACTTGACAGACCCAGTTGTTAATGTACAGCTGTCCTGCCCAATGCTTATTATTGTGTAGCTGGAATGCAAAAAGATTTTTATGTTCAATGCACCAACTACGAGGTAACTCAAATAGATTTCTTTAGAGAAAGTCCCATTTACTCGTGAGTTTTGCTCAATAACAAGATATCTCTCATGAGTATATTAAAATAAGGCAGACTGTATGCTATGTGGCTAAGGATCTGTGCTGGTATCTGGAAGGTCAAAACCCATTACTGCCAGAAAATAATCCTACTCTTTTGGGCCCTTGAGCCAGGCCCTTATCCTTAAACTTGCTTCAGGGACACTTCACAATGGCTGACTCAGTGTTCTGACTACCAGAGAACATGTGAAAAGACAATTTCCTCTTGGGGATTAACAATGTATTTCAAAATCAAAAAAATTAAATAAAATTCTTTGGTGTCAAGAGCAAATGTGCCTATTTTTAGTGTGGCAGTCAAGGTGTTAAAGAATCTTTTTTTGTTGATCAGTATCAAAAATCCTAATTAAATCCATTGTGATTCAATATTGCATCATAAAAAATGTGAAAACTTACAAAGCAGTGCATACTTTTTATAGGCACTGCATATTGTTTAAGTGTTAATTTAACACTGGTGATTTTTCTGTTTTTAGGTGTGAAAATTAACACGTAAAGTGCACTTATGGAAATAACGTTACCATAAATACACATCTAAAGGTTACATTCACGTTATGAGAATGAATTCACATTGTAGCATAGTGGCACAGTGGATAGCACTGCTGCCTCCTAAGTCCCACCACATAACTCTGCTTCCATGCCCAGGCTCTGTCTGTATGAAGCATGTAGATTCTCATTTTATTCATGTTGGCTTTTTGCGTGTACTCCAGGTTCCTCCCTTATATTTTTATTATGTGAATGAACGAGGAAGTACATAAGAAGGAGAGTCCTGCAATAGACAGGCTACCCAGTTCATGTTGGGGCCAGATTGGAATAGGCTCCAGCTCTCTGTAGCCCTGTAGTTTATAAAGCAAGTTGAGACCAGTCATAGAGTGTGTATACATATGGATACATATATAGTTCTCAACTCACTTAATCCAATTCTGGGTTGCTGGAGGTCGGAGCCTATCCTGGCGGTTGTCAGGTGCAAGAGAAGGGCCATAGGATGCTAGGTTATTGTAGGGTGTATAAACTTTGGAAATTAGTTTAGTTGTCTTTTACTATTTGCCATCTAACCACTGTACTAAATACTCTATAGAAAAACAGACAGAGCTGCCAGAAAGAGAGCCACATTCATTTTGGCTGCGCAAAAATCACAAGTCTGTTTTGCCAATGCATCTTCATTAAGCGGCATTATCCCTAATGGGACAAAAGTGTCCCGACAAATGTGCATTGCCATCTGTTGGGCACAGATCAAATCCCTGGCCCTCACTGATGGGCAGATTTCCCTGGGTGATGCGTTTAAAATGCTCTAATAGCAGCAAAGTATCGATATAGCTGCCTGTGGCGTTCTTCTGTTGGCATTCGGCATGTTGCCTCCATCATCCTGCCAAGTTTCAAAGCATCTATTTTTTTTTTTTTTTAAATTATAATCTCTTGTGCGCTGTGCAGAGATTCAGTGTTTATTTTGTACAGAACCATTCAGAGTGGGCACTGCTACAGATCATTTTCTTTCCCCAAGAGCAATATTATGTGGACATTAAGGAAGAAAGTAAGACAGTAAATGTGAAATTATAGTTACAGACAGCTTTCTTTGGCACTGAACCTAATCTTATGGACTATGGTATGGCTGTGAGTCCTACCTTTATGTCCAGCATTGAAACAAATCCAGGGTACATGAGACCCTTTGAACTGCTATAGAATACATCTTCAGTGATGTCAGTAGAAGGTCTTCCATGTTAAGTAGGAGAATGGTCACAGCAATCATTTCTTTACAACAAAGCACCACAGGCACTGATGCACTTGAACAACCCTGGAGTCTAGATGTAAATGCCAGACTCTCATAGCAGGTCTTCTTTCATCAGTGCCATTAAAACAAACCAAGCAATACAGCAAGGACAGCTCAAGGCATGACCTCATGTCAATGTGTAGTAAAACA
Organism: Polypterus senegalus; assembly: GCF_016835505.1. Lineage (NCBI taxonomy): Eukaryota > Metazoa > Chordata > Cladistia > Polypteriformes > Polypteridae > Polypterus > Polypterus senegalus. Next base: position 120,363,765 of record NC_053166.1, on the reverse strand, counting down.
GAAAAAAATGATCAAATCAGTTGGCCTCAGAGTTCTGGGTTCAATTCCGAGCCTGTACTCTGACTGTATTGAGTTAAGCAGTCCTTTTTACAATATGTCTATGTTCTTTTTCTCCAGGCATTCTGATTTTCTCCCATATCTGAAACACACATAGAATAAATAGATTGTGTGGCGTCTCTAGGTCTTGGTGCTGTGCATCCCTCCATATTGGTTCTTGCATTATATGTAATATTCACAGGACAGGCTCAAGTGACCATGTTAGGAGAATGGAGGAAGGAATTAGGTGTGCTAAATGAGTATAGTAGGCATAACATATTCTTCATTGATTTGATGCTGAGTTAGACATTTTAATCACAGTCTGGAATACTGAGGCACCTGTCTTATCCAACAACACCCACAATAAGTCTCGTCCATTATCTTTGGAGCTGTGGACCACCCCACAGTAGCCAATCAACCTTTTCACAATGGGACAACTAATGATACTTTTGCCATTGTTATATAGTTATAATGCTGAAGAAAACTGCACCTTTTCAAAGTATTTTAGGAAAACAGAAAGCCAATAATTTTCCTAACCTACTAATAAGGAGAAAAAGGTTGTTAAAATTGCTTACAAATTCCTCTCTATTAGTTTCACCTATTCTACTGATGGGAGTGACTGTTCAATCAGTGACAGCATTATATGTGGAAGATGTCATTTAAGGTAAGTTCACATTTATCGATAGATCAGTGTGGGCCAATGGTAGCTGATAGTAGAAATGCAAGGACAAGTGTGTTTCTAAATCATAATTCTATTTGAGTTTACATGGACTCCAGTACTTCAAGTAAACGATGGTCCTGTGGGCAGAAACAGGCCATTAATTAAAGGGCCTGTAACGACTCATGTGGAATAACAGAAAGTATCCACTTTACTTGGTAAACCTACAGTATGTAGCACCAGGGAGGATCTTCTTTTGCCTCTAGAACTCCTGAATTCTTCAACAAATGGACCAAAACAATGTGCTGTAAACAGTGACTTGTGGTGAGGTTGATGGCTGGTGAGGCACTGACTCCTTCAGAGTCAGATTTACAAATATATGAACTAAAAAGAGTAGCCTATTTACTATTTAATTTGCAACATGCACACCGACTACTGGTTATGTTTCATATCTCATCAGCATTCTTTACACACACATAGGTACATATTTTGCTAAGAAAGAGCATTTTTAGTGGCAGGTGAAAGTGCATTTGCCTTTGCAGTTCCTCAATTCATACTCATTCAATACAAATGAAAGTACTGAGTAGTGTACCAAAAACGGATTTCAATTTTGACCTTAATTGAAATATTTAGTTGTTTTGAAAAGCTTTTAATTCTGATGCTTTAATCAATTTTAATATAGACTGTTCAACAAAAGGATAACAAGAAAAACAAAAGAATATTTTATTTAAGGTCAAAATTTAGTTTTTAAATATTGGATTGTTTTTTCTTAGTCTGATCACATTTTTTTTGAAAACCGTTTATTGTCTTACCTTTATTTGTAAATGATGTCCAATTTCTTGTAAAAGTCCTCCTTAATTCCCTCTAGTTTTAAAAATCTTAATCTTCATTTCGGCAGTCAGTGGGAACAAAAAATAAAAACAAACGGACTGCTGCAGTGCTCTTGACTTTCTGATATTGCTAACTTATTGGTGCCCCAGCCTCTGCGCAGAAGAACAGCAGCAACAAACACCTGTTGGGCTCAAATGGACCCCTTCAGTGCATCATGGTGATGTCTGCCTCATCTTGTGTCTTTTCACTGCAATTTTATGTCCTATCAGCAAGACTATATATGTCACACACATTCATTATATTCAATATATTAGCCAGACTGTGGAAAGTCAGGATGTATAATAAATGTGTCTGCAAACATTATATTGGTGAAATACAGAGAGACAGCAGCAGGCACACGCCAATTGCATGCATCAACCCAGTGTGTGAGGGATAGCGTAGCTTGTAGCTGCCGCACCTCATGTTTCCCCTTCCTGTATTTGAACAGGAAATGTGCCAATTCAGCGATTTTGACAATAAAAATGATCAAAGTCATTGGAATCATACAGAAAACAAACTTATAGCACTGACTGGTGGACAAATTTATTTTACCATTATTAGTTTTTTTTTTTTTACTTTTCATGATGACAGGTGAGGCTCTGCTTTACCTGCCTCCCCTGACCTTATGTCCCTGGCTGTCAATATTAATCAGGAAATTTCATTCAGTTCTGACTTAATAGCACTTTGCAGTTACTGCTAATTTTATGAGCTCACATTAATGCTATGGACCTTCTCTTCCTCATTAGCTCCAAGGTCCACTATTACGTTGACACCTGGGGTCACCTGAAATCAATGCCATGTTTGTGGAGACAGCAGTGTGCACTGTAACATGGTGCAATATCCTTCTGGAAGTATCCTTTAAGAAATGGGTAGAGTGTGACAGACGTGTCATGCTCTCTGGTAAAAAAAGGAAAATAAGAAGGACTTATCAATGTATGTAAGACCTTCTGGTCACTAGATTAAGCACAGTCCCAGAAGAGAAAAGTATTCAGCTGGCATACGGAGAACTTTAAGGGAGATCTGGCTCCATAAGGGCAGCTAAAGGCTCAGGGACATGGGTTATCAGAATCAACTGGGAGAACAAGTGTTACAGATGCTGGGACACCTCAGACCCTATGAGCCACTTCAGGAATGGGAAAGAGGGAAGGGTGTTTAAAGCCACCAATGTTTAAAGACTCAATGAATCTGGAGATAGGAGCAGAATTGTTGATGAAGGCTCAAATGGCAAGAGGAAGAGTGGCCAGAGTCTGGAGTGAGAGAAAAGAGAGAGAGAGAGACATGGGACATATTTAAAGGGAGTGCTGAGCACAACTTGTGTGACTACACTTCTGCATAGTTAAGGGTTGAACAACCATTTAGTGAAGGCAGGATTGTTTTTCATTGGATTTGTACCTTGTGTGCTTTCTCCTGTGTGTCCCTTCCATGAGTATTTTGTTTAATATGACTACATTTTTCTATGTGTGGATTGTTACTATGAGAACTCCTTCCTATCACAATTCTAACAGACTAGAATCATCAATGGGGAAAGGATGATCAATAGCAATATGTAAAGTTGATTACATCCATTTTACAATACATAAGCGCAATATAAATACGATCTTACAAACATATATTGCTCAATACAGTATGTTTATCACATCTGCTAACTTATCAATGAAAAACACAACACCCACATATTTAGTTATATTTCTTGATTTGTAATATATGTAGTGTCAGCTAAGCCTTGTATATCGTTAAAGAGGATTAACAAAGCTACAGGAATGGCATCCAGAAAGTTCACTCTTTAATATATATTATAATTCATAAACTTGAAATATGCATTGTAAATTAATTATGAGGGAAAATATACTCTTCATTCTAAATGGCTTCTGCATTCTAGGGTGATTAGATCTCTCATTATATGTAATGTAACAGTAATTTGCAATTTTTTGGCATTATACAATATGTTTTAGTAAAATACAGGGTTGCATAGTGATTACTGCATAAGTATAGTGAAAGTGAATTATACAAATATTTAAGAAGGGAAAAAAGGAATTTATAGCAGGAGGTTTCTGTTTTATTTCAGTGAGACCCTAAATGATCCTACATCTTCGCCAGATGTAAGTTGATGCACGGCAGTCGCTGTCAAGCATTAGACCATCATGTAAACATTATTATTTTTATTACAATGCAAGCACCACAAGCAGTGACACACACTGTGAACATTGATAACATCTGAAGAAACATATAACCTGCATGATAAGAGGATTCCGGAACCATGTACATGGTGGTTCAAAGACAGCTAAAGCAAGGCGCGCATTTAGCTTAATTACAATGTGATCATCAGGTTTCTTGATAACCAATAATTTTGACAAATTGAGATTCGCGTCTGGATGTCCACAGGAGGCCACTGATTAGGCAGGTGGGGGTTTAAGTAAATTTTGGAGTAATTAATTACAGCCACATTGGCTAAAGCTGATTACAATTACCTCCGAAATATAATTACATATAATTACAGTCACTTCCCTTGAGTCAATTAATTGACTTGTCATTAATTATAATTACAATAATCACTTGGAAGGTCCTTCCTTGTAACATCAATAGTTGCTTTACAATATTATCAAAGATATTGGTAATGAAACAGATTTGAACAGAGTCTTCTTGGAGCGAAAGGAAGTGACAGACTGTTCTAATGATGTCTCAAACAACATGATCCTAATGAACATTCTGGCTACTCAACACAACAAATGTAGGGGGTCCTCTTCAAGCTCTTTTTGACACAGTTTTCCTCTTTTCTTCTTGATGACTTGATGCAATTAGGGCAGCCTCCATTACTCCAATCCACCTTACGCCTCTACCCTCGCTGCTAGGGGGATGGATTTAGGGGAGTGGACGCTTCATGCCAAAAGAAGTTAAAAGTTCCCTCCTGTGGGCTGCATACTTTATGCCATTTCTGAGGAAGATTCTTACCTTATACCTGACCCTGTGATAGACGTTACTAATTTTGCTCCAGCTTCAGTGTCTTTTTTAGGTCAGAGATGACCTATCTTCTTAATTAAGTACATTTTGACAAAAGAAAATGTAATGCTTCTGTGGTGCTCACATAGCATCATTCAAACATTTGCATGTAAAAGCATCTGTTCTCAAGTAAGTTAGCCATCACAAATCTCATTCAAGTAGCCAAGCAACATAAATCAAATAAAATACTCATTAGATGATAATTGAGCCCATTTTCATTTAGCCATGAATTCTTGAAAGGATATGTTATGTTAGTTTAGCTGCTCTAACAGTTTGGTTAGCAACACTAACAAAATGATAAACAGAAACAAAGTCCATCTATTTCCACTTAATTGAGTTTTAGGGATGTGGGATTGCACAACTTTGACAGCCAGTAGTCCATTGCAGGGCACACTTATCTACACTGTACACTTTTATAGTTATCATTTGACCTAACCTGCACATCTTTGGATTGAAAAAACATTTCATGCCAGGAATGTGCAAGGTTTACACAGACATACACCAGGCCATGAGCTGAACACAGTCACTTTGAGCTAACAGAGACAACAGAGATCATCACCACACCACCATAATACATTACAGCACAGATTTATTAATCATCATAAAGTAGCACCTTTCCAAAACCATTTGGCTAAAACAAGTAGATGAACACATGCAAATTTTAATAGAAAAAGGGTGTCGCTGGAGTGATGACATAATAATTTTTTTCATTGAAAAAAACAAAACAAAATAACAGTTGTGTTTGCCTTGTTATTATTTTTCCATTACTAGTGACATAATTTAATTGAGGGAAGTTTTGACAAGTTGTTAAACCCCTGCTAAGGAGCAAACTGCTAGAACACTTTTTTATTTTCTTCTTTGGCACTAAAATTAACAGAATGCTCTTCTTTTATATGTAAGCACACTTCTAAACATGGTGGATAATTTGCTGTTACCTCCCTGTCTAACTGAAGTTCTCCTACCAGGATGAGGCAAGGAGTGCAATGAGCTCATCCTGCTCCTGTTTTTTGTCTCCTTTTTCTTTTACAGCTCCATATCAGCTTTTTGATCCCCTGGGCTCCTCTTAAATGGAGCCCCAATCCTGACAGATCTCAGAAAAATGATTCCACCCATTCTCCATCAGAGGCTAATGTCTGTGAAATTAATGGGCCTTGGGGCTTGAGCTATGGGGCTTCTGCTTATGCCTGACTGCTTAACAGCTGTAATTTATTTTGAAAAGATAATGACATGCGGCACACCGTCTCCCCACTGCCAAGGCTCATCTACTTCCTCTATGGACAGAGTTCTCTCTTTTAATCAATCGAGCATACAAAGAGAGGCCTCAACAGATGATTCTTAGAGTAATTTGGGAAGTTTGCCCCAATTAATCAACATCCAATGCTAAGCCTTGCATGACACATTCAATATGTAGTTGGGACTTTGCACAATGGCATGACAGCAGATTTCCAGGTCTACCTTGTCACTCGCTGTTTGTAAAGCTGGATGTGTTGAGCTTCTTGCAAGGGTGACACAGGGCATCAAGAGAAATGAAAAAAGCAGACATCCATAAAGAGTTAAATCTCTCCAAAACAGGAAGTATAAAAACATCCAGCAAAGAACTCAACAGACATGGCTTCTGTAATGACAAAGCCGATTAAATGTCAGCGCTCTTTTTGCATATAGACACAGTTTACAGGATTCATGTGGGACATGTCTGCAATCTCCAGCTGACTTGACTTCTCTAAAATACGACATTAAGCCATGCACCACCCTTCTGCATGGTGACTTGCTACACCATGCTCGACAAAAAATGGTAGTGGTGGAAAATCATAACATACAGTAGCTAAACAGCTTCTTCCTCGGAAGAGTCAAGAGCATTTCCTTTTTCTAAAGGAAGAATGTGGCTCTATAAAGAGTGCGTGAGAGATGGATATAATAAGTAAGAAAAACCTCTGTATTAAAAAGGAGGAATTGTGTGAGACTAAAATAGACACCTCCTGAGCTGGAAGATGAGCTGAACTGTGTAACAAGAGTGGCAGGGCCCCATGGCAACATGGGTAATTTGCATTTCTGAAATGAACTTTTAGTTTTAATGAGCAGGGAAAGATGTGGCTTTATAAAATATGACAGACTACACTGGAGTTTACATCCCCTGGCAGATGACAAAATCTTATAAAAAACAAATTTCAAAATCATGACACAAAACTGGCAAGGGAATAATAATAGTAGTAGTAATAATAATAATACTTTACATTTATATTGCATTTTTCTCAGTACTCAATGCTCTCAGCATGCAGGGAGAACCTGGGACACAAACCCATGTTCTCCTCACTGAGAGGCAACAGCACTACCACTGAAGAGAAGGGGTGAGATTTTCTAAACCAGTAGTCAGTGAGTCCTTAAGAGTCCCAAGGAACTGGTGACTCTCCTAAAAATAAATATTAGTGGACTTAAAAGGCATAATTCAACACTGTAAACATCTGAATTCTTTGAATAGATCTTAAATCAAAGCCATTTGTAGAATCTTCCTGACAGTAAGGGTCACTACAGTGCTTACCGCACACCCATAGTTTCTTCTTCTTGCTGCCACTATTTTCTTATGAACCCTCAACTTTTCTTACCTTCTCCTCCTTAATAAGTCCTGACAGGGACTTTCCAGTAGCCTCCTGTTGGATTGTGGGACTCTTTGACCCCAGATGCTTGACAACCTTATTCAAAGGGCTATTCCACACTGGGTGAAGTGGTGGCTAGGGATTTGCACTTGGCAATCAGAAGGTTGTCGGTTCGAATCCTATAAACACCAAAAGTGACTCTACTTCGTTGGGCCCTTGGGCATGGTGCTTAACCTGCAATTGTTCTGTCCTGGGTATGACGTAAATCTGCATCCAGGCCTGTATGTAGGCCCTCCATCCTGCAGGAAAAAACCTGGGGACTGGTGGCAGAATTGGCACTCCAGTAATTATAAAAAACCTCAGAATGGTTCCATTCTTTCTGAAATAGTGTGGTGTTGAGGTGTCACCTGCCACATGGCTGCACGGGTCCTACTCTGGGTTCCTGAGTTGGTTTATCATGTGGTGTGTGCTGTATCAAGGTAACTTTACTAAAAGACCTCACATTTCATATTTGAAAAGATACAGTGGAAAATCCATTTAAATCAATAGTGGGGCAAAACTAAACAAAAGATATGGTATGGTATGCACTTTTTAGAAATGTATAAATTATGGGATGTTTACATTTGTTGCTATTGTTTATTAATTGGGGAAAATTTAAGTGGGGAAGTCATAAAGTTGAACCCTTTATGAGGGAGTAAGTGTAGAGAAGATATTTTTAGCCTTTGAACTGACAGATTTCAGGTGACAGGCCTTGGCTTGAAGTCTGGTCAGGCTGAATCCTAGTGTAGTGTATTCTGGGACAGCTGAAAGGCAAATCAGGAATAAGAGTATTTTGCTTAGTTAGAAAGTGCATCTTTTGATTCCCATGGGTATCAACCTTGAGTTGGTGATAATGAATAACTACCATTTCCCATGTTGTGAGAAACTGCCTGCTTTGCTGGAGCATAGAACGCTATGCTTATGTGCTTCGTCGGGCAGGAAACAGAGAAGGAGAGTGGCTTTTTAAAAAGAGTTGTTAGTTCAGTTCAGTTGGTGTTTTGTTGGAAAAATGGAGTGACATTTTTGTAAAGATGGTAATTTTGCAAGGAGCCTGTAAGCTAAAAACAGACTAGCTTACTGCCTTCTAATGTTGATGTGACTGTCCTACTGGCAGACACGCCGACTTGGCTGTTCTTTGCTCGTTAGTCATGTCGCATGACCATGCCACTGCTCTGAGTGTGAAGGACCCAAAGTCCAATAACATGGCAGAGAAAACCTACATCTTCACTTCTTTGGTTCTTGCACCTCCAATTCTTTGCTTCTGTATGATTTGCTGTGTGCTGAGTGTATGGCTGGTGTTTGTGATGAAAACAATTAGTCGGCTTGTGCAATGTGCTTCACTGTCAGCAGAGCTCACTTTGGCTCTTTACCCATCAGTAATCCAATGTTCCTGTGCTGCTGTTGATTCACTTTCAGTGCACAGCCTCACCACTGCTTCCTGTAAGGAGGACCCAATGCCCAGTTTTGTGGCTGAGTTAACCCGTACGTCCACTTCATGTGTTATGTTACGTGTTTCATAGCACAAGCTCTCAACTAAGGTTCAAGGCCCAGTGGTTTGTGAGTTTTTGCATGACAGATAGACAACTCTTAACATTTTCTATATAAATGGAAGATATAATTTATAACTAAGAAACTGTACCATTCTGGAAATGTCACCTGGGAGTGGTTGAAGACTGCAAGTTACAACCCAGGTTGTTCTGCTTATATTTGCTATGCATTATTGTGCAAACAAATATGACTTTTAAGTAAAAGCTTGCCTCTGGTCCCTTAAGGGTAAGGACTGGGGTTTGTGAAGTCCTCTATGGATGATAAACTGGGTTCAAGTAAAGGAGTGAAAATAAAAGAGTACCAGTAAGCAGAGGCCTAATATTAGGGTTGAATATACCTGGTCTTGACAATTCCTCCTATCCCTATTAAGAAAAGAACCTAAGAAGTTAGCTGGACATGTTATGTGAATGTCACAAGTAATCTGATAAACACAATAAAAAAAACTGACTGAGTGTACACTGTCACAATCTGACATCCAGTCAAGGTTCCCTGTGCTGTTTCTGCTGTGGCTGAGAATATAGTATCACCCAATTTTGGATGAAGTGGAGTCAGAAAATAGATGGATGGATGAATTAATCTGACCTGAAATGTAGTATTAGTGTGTGTCAGTTGTGGTATCTTTGTGAGTGTGCTCTGTGAAGAACAAAGGTTGGTTCTACCCATGTACCCAATGCTTCGTAGTGAGGCACTTGCCCCTCATGACCCAGAACTGGATAAGCAGATTTGAATGAATGAATGAATTTGTCCTTGAATCTGAGTGCCATTGAGTTGACATCCAAAATGTCTGCTGTACATAATAATTTATTGTGGTCCAGTACTGCCCTCACCGATTTCCTAATTATTAACCTCCTTCTCTATTCTTTGCCCTCGGTCAGGCCTCAACCAAGCCTAATGTCGTCTTGCATAGCATTCCTTAGAACCAACCTGCTAAATTGACTTTACAAGTGAGGTTTGCAGGAGGAATGCTATGTACTTGCAAAGGGTGCTCCATACCAGTTACTACACCAGTTACCAAGTAGAGTTGTAACTAATGACATGCACGATCTACTCTCTATATATAAAATCCTAAGCCTAAAAGTGCAATGATTTTGTGCAACGATTTTATATGACGTTTTTATGTGACTTTTTTGGCACGCTTTAAATTTGGCTTATTTTATAACCTACATATATGTTTGGTATCATTGTTTTCAGAATTTATCGACGTTTAATGGGATATTGTCAGATTTTCAGATTCTTTTTCTATTTTTAAATTAAAAACTAAAAAATATCAAGAACTTGCGTTCCGTGAGACAAGACTTTGTGCCAAGAGTTTTAACCACACCCGAGGCCGGAAATAAAAGACAAAGAGTAGATGACAAAGACAGCTGCTGTACAAGCTTTTAAATGATCGAAGCGCCGCATGAGAAGCAGATCATGCGGCACAGCAGCAGCAGCAGCAGCAAGGTAAAAAAAACTCTATTTATTTCCCATTGTATCACCATTTAAGAATGGGGTTTTGGAGGAGCGACTGCATCTCCTTGGGGTGCATTCAGCCGCCCTCTTCACAATACGAGTGGCAGAGATGCGAAGTGGCTGGCGCGCAGCGCAGGCCAGGGGGATTGGCAAGCAAAGCGAGCAGGGGGTAACCCCCTAGTATCAATATAAATGCATTTGAACTGCAACAATTAAACACATTTTCTGATATTTTTTATAACGGTATCTGAAGTGTCTGTTTAAAGCTGTGAAAGGAGCTGTCATAGTGATTGACCGGCCACTAGTCATGAAAATCTTGAACTCCAATTCAGCCAAACATACCATATAACACAGTCCATGGCATTGCTATCTTTCGCTACTCTTGAAGCATCAGAATTTTTTGATTCATAGGAAAATAGCCAGAGATGTCATATTATTGTTGTAATTCAGGAAAGAGAAACTTGAAAAAGATTAAAAGTGCACAAGAGGGAGGAATTCTCACTGCTATAATAACCACAGTGGGACATTTCATGAATAAACGGCTAAACTGAATATGATGGAAATAGAATTATTTTTGAACAAATGTAGCTGCTACCTATTTGGAAACTTAAGCCAAAAAATATAAGCTGCTGGACAAGTGTGGAATGGATTGGGCAGAGCTGGTAAGTATAATATGAGCCATTATCAAAACTAGACTGCAGGAGAAGGACAAAGCTCGTTTGATCTCTGTAGACAGAAGTAGCTGCATTCAGAGTGAAAGCACAAAGGCACAGAGAGATGCCAGTTAAAAACTACATAACCAGGATGTACACTGAGCCAGAAACTGCTGGGACTAAAGCTCACCTACCGTATCCTGTACGACTCTGGTTGCCATTGCTATTTGTAAAGATTTGCAACCACAGAGAACTCAAGGAGATTATTCATGAGTAGTGCACATGCTGCACAGCAAGGAGCTTGACTTCTGAACAAACCATTTTGCCAGACAGACGTATTGTGCCTGTATGACACATCAAAGGCCCTGGAACAGCCATCCTGCTACATCTTGAACTAGAATATAAAGAGAAAACCCAATGTGAACCTGTTACTGCCTTTATGCACAGGCTTTGCATTCCTGGCATAGTGTCCATTACCATATAGACAACTTAAATCTCCCATTTCCTCGTTAAAGTGTGTTATTCTCACACTCTTTTTTTAAGACTTTTGTAGGAGTAAGTTCGATAACTTAACCACTAGATGTAACCTTTTAGCTTCCCCATTAACCTGATAACTTTGTCTCTCTCCAATAAAATACATTTGATCATAAAAGATTATTTTCTAAATTTACCTATACCAGTAAAGGGCTATGGGTTATTAGATAGATAGATAGATAGATAGATAGATAGATAGATAGATAGATAGATAGATAGATAGATAGATAGATAGATAGATAGATAGATAGATAGATAGATAGATAGATAGATAGATAGATAGCACTTTATTTGCCCCAGGGGGTAACAAGTTTTTATAGAAGCACAATAAATAAAAAAAAAAATTATTATTATAACAAACTAGAATCCTTCTCTGAAATGAAATCCATACTGGCAAAAAGGAAAGAAATCTAAAAAGAAAGAAACTTCTGACTTGGATTAAGATGAAAAAAGTAGTCAAATGTCACAGTGAGACATTATAAAGACATATTGTGGTAGGTATAAAGGACCCCAGTAGTGTTTCTTGTCACAGTTCTGCTGAGTAATTCGTTAGCAGAAAGTCCTCAATGCTAGTGTGTCATAGAGGGGGTGTACAGTGTTGTTCACAATGGTCATCAGTTTTGCTTACATTCTCTCCTTCACTTCTACCTTCAGGGGGCCCAGAATGTGTATAACTTGAATATTAAAGCCTGTCCTGGTATCACTGGCTGCAAAGTAGGCAATATACTTGGATAGATTGCCAGTCCATTACAGGAAACACTCACTCGGCCACTATAGGTTGGAAAATCAACCTGGCATGCACAATTTTAATGATGCAACATGGGAATTTGAGTATCTGGAGAAAGAACAGGAAGATACGACTAAACTGTGCAAACTCCTGGGATTTGGATCCAGGACAATGGAGCTGTAAAGAAGCAATAACATCACACAGGCCCTTTATGAAATGTGCTGCACTCCAATAACTAAAGTAGATCTTTTACAATATTGAGCTTGCCTGAAAAAACATAGCTAGAAGAAGTGCATAAAATGTTCAGAATTTTATTCTAATTTTAAGTGGGTAATTACAATATGTGCATCCTCCTGCTTGAATTTGTACAGGCTTTAATTTTACATTCATATTCTAACAATCCTCTATTAATTTATTTATATTCACAAAATATTTTGCTAAATTGACCCTTTTCTAGTGGATATATTTGACATAACCTAGCTAAGTTTGCAATTAGTTTATTTAACCAATTAAAAGCAATACTGTATATTAAATTGTCTAACATATTTTGCTAATTTAATTCTAGATGAATTTATTTTTTATTAATGTGCATTAAATGGGGACCCAAAAATTCCAAGAATTATTTGATTGCACAGGAGTAGGGTGTAGCTATCGACTATTCCACTAGGTATCGTATGCCTATAGTCTTGTTAATCGTATAGTCTGAGTCGATTGAGAGTGTATTTTTGAAATTAATTCTACAATTGTACACCTGACTTTGAAGATTTGTTTTCTCCAAGTTGGAAAAAAAACAACATTAAAAAAGTAATGATTGCATTTTTCGACATTGATGGATTTATTAATAAAGAGGTTGTCTCCCATGAACAGAATGTTAATCAACAATATTATGCCAAAAAGTTGAGGTGCCTGCAGGAAAGCACATAAAACTGCATTTTGCAACACAGGTGCCGCATCATAACAATGCGGTTTGTTAGTCAAAGTGTTGAGTTGATCAAAAAGAGTCCGGTTGTTGTTTCACACCTCCCATATTTGCCAGATCTCACTCACTTTGACTTTTTTAATCCCGAAACTGAAAATGAATCTAAAGAGAACACAATTTGCTACTATGAAAGAAACCCAGGAAAAAAAATGCAGGAGGATTTGACACAGCAATAAAAAATGACTACAGGAAATGTTTCCTGTGACAGAAGAAACCCATCAGTGTGCTTTCGAGTAAGGAGAGCTCTAAATCTGTATAATGATGCGTCTGCAAAAACCCTGGTCTCTGCTGCATTGGAGTACTGTGCCAGCACACTTGAAGAACTTAGATCTTCTTTCAGTTTCTGAAAAGCTACAATTTGAGGCTGTTCCCAAATCCATTCGTTTCTGCTTCTTAATAATTCTTTCAATGGCATGGTGATTGTGGCCATATGAAGTAGAAACTTACCAAGATAGTCAGCCAATCCTATGAGACGGTGCATATCCTCTTTGCATGTTGGTTCCAGCATCTGCTGAATTGCCTATACCTTATCTGGGTCAGGTTCAATGATGTTTGCAGAGATCTTAGGACCTACAAACATAAGGTGTTCTTTTGCAAACTCACATTTCTCAGTAAGGGTTAGACCTTCCTTTTGAATTTTCTAAAGAACATAGTGAAGTGTTTGGTCATACTCTTTTCTATTTATGCCAAATACAAGAATATCATCTGCATGACAGAGCACTCAATCAAACCCTTCAAACATCTGGTATATCCTCCTCTGAAAATGCTCTGTAGCTGATGATATTCCAAAGGGGAATATTGTAAGGTGTTGTGACTCTGGTGTAGAATTTGCCAGAATCCAGACTGAGTATCTAGTATTGTGATTGCTTTTGCATCTTTCATCATTGCCACTGCTTGTAGGATGTGGCAATCTCTTCTCAGAGATTCATTCAGAGGTGTGAGGCCAACACAAATTCTGATGTTACTTGGCTTTGGGATGACAACCATACCTGATTACCATTCTGTTGGCTCCTTTGCTTTTGAGATTACCCACATCTTTCTAATTCTGCCTAGATCTGCACGCACTTTGTCTCTGAAGGGCAAAGGGATCCGACTGGGTGTTGACAGGGAACAGGAAAAACTGCTGGATATGCCACAGTAAAATCAGTTTCTACATGTCCTACTCCTTCATCTCCTCTGCAGACCAAGCTTAAAGCCTCTATAGCTGGTCTGCCTAGAAGTAGTTGTATCCTGTCACCAGGTAAATGTTCTGTGAGGTACAGCTGCTTCTTCTTCTTGTTATTTCTCCTTTAAAGCAGCCTTCCTCCTTAAGTGGGTATTTACCTGGTTCAAACAATGTCTTCTGCAATTTCTTCAGTTTGCCATCTCTCTCTGGCTTGTATAACCAAGTAGGTGTGGACGTAACGTCCGCACCTGTATCAAGTTTAAAGGTGACATTGTTCTCGTTTAAGTGGACCTCCTCCAACCACGGCTCTGATGTCTCCAAATCCATTGCTCCTAAAAAGACAGAATCGTGTCTATTTTATGATGGGCTTCAGTGACTGTATGTATTGCTTCATATGTGCAACAAGCTACAGCATAATGTCCCTTTGTATGGCACTTTCTGCACTCAACCTCTCTACCTGGGCAATCCTTGCATGTGTGTTTTCATTCTTGACCACACTCCCAGTCTACCTGTTTCTCTGTTTTTGCTCCTTATGCATCATTTGACTGTGACGATGCGGGTTCTGCTCCATGCTCCCATTTGCTGTTCGAGAGCCCTTGATCCCTACACCGTCGGTAATGTTAGCGATGAGCTAGACAGTGAGGCAACAACATAGCAAGGGGATGGTACAAAGTGCAAAAGTGCTTTTATTTATAAACAATCAAAAACTAAGTGTTCAAAGTAAAGTGTAGTGCCTTATCAAAAGAGTTATTAAATAAATAAATAATCCCTCATAAAACAAAAGTGTCACATGAAGGTTAAAATAGAAAAAACACAATCATTTAAAACGTTGCTGGAAGCAGTCCTTTAAAACAATGACAAGTCCAGTGCTTCTTTTACACTAACGTCTCACCTGCTTCTCCCGTTTGGGCCCTGCAGCAGGCGAGACACTCTCTCTGCAGCTGACCTTCTTTCACTTCCAAACAGGTCTGGAGGCCTCCCAATTCTGGCTTCGGTCGCACACTCATCCCTGGCCCGAGACTTGGTTTTAACTCAACAGCCAGGACGCACACGCTGGGGAATCCACCACCAAACCTCCCGACTCCCACTGCCTTCCCGACCTTATGTGGCCAGTTGCCCTTCACTGGTCACTCCTGCTACTCGATCACTCAGCAGGAGCGATCACTACTACAACTCCCGGGTGTCGGCCTAACATCCAGGCTTCCGTACAACTGCCTGCGAGCATTCACTCGCTCGCTAACCCGCACCGGCTCTCTCTCCTGCTCCGTGCTCTCCAGCAACCTCTGTCTTTCTTTCTTTCCTTTCTTGTTCTACTCTTTTTCTCTCCTTTTTAGCCGACTCACGCTTCTGTATAGGTGGAGAGGGCATAGCAACTGCGGCAAATTAGCAGCCCCAGGAATAATCACAGATGCGGGCTGTCTCTCACCTGTGCACTTAGGTGAGAAACGCCCACATTGCAAATCTCCCTGAGAACTGCTGCAGCCACAATCACCAAGCCCCCTCACTAAGCCGCGGTGATTATTTATTTAAAACAGGGCCTATGCTGAGAGAGCTGTGGACCCACTATACCACATTGACCTATCTGTTTCTTCTCCTTTTTCATCTTTGTTTTTATAGCATCTACACTTGATTCATGTGTTGTCACCATGTGCACTGTTATGTAGTATCATTTGCTATTTCTTTACACTTTCACCTTGCCTCACCTTTTATATAGCTTTCACTAATGTTAGCTCAGAATCTATGTTGTAGCTTTTCTCCTGTCTCTTATTCCCACTACAATTCTATCCCTTATGAGCTCCTGTTTTGGTACTCCAAAGCTGCAGTATTCTGCCAGTTTGTGTGCAGCTATGATGAATGACTCTACACACTCTCCTTCTTGCTGACATCTTATATTAAACTGTGCTCTCTCAAAAATCACTTTATGTTTTCCTATGAAGTGCTGTACAAATGCTGTCTTAACAGCTTCATATATCTTCTTATCTGCATCAGTGAATGGTAAAACTGCTAAGATGTCATAGAGCAGTTTACCACATTGCATGTAAGAGTGAATTTACCTGGTATTCCTCTTGTTTTGTATTAAGTGCAGATGCTACGCTAAACCTTTCAAATCTTTTTATCCATCTTGGCTATTTTGATGAACTAGCAAAGTCAAACGGCTCCGGATGCAATATTTTTACAGCAGTCGTTGCCATCTTCTTTGTTTTCTGTTCGTTTTATGTTCCAACAAAAAGAAACTCCAGAATTTTTTGTCACTCTATAGAGCCTCCACGCACAAGTGCTTTTTGGCTTATTTTTGTGTGCTTATTCTTGACGACTTTTACAGCTAATCAACATTTAAACTTTGTGCTGGTTGAACTGCAAACAATACACTTAAGCCAAGAAATACTGCTGAGACCTGGGTTTCATCCCCTCTGACTCCATGTATAATCAATGAGGCAAGAGCTGATGACTTGGTTTAAAGAACAACAACTCTTTATTTTTTCAACTGCTTCCTTACAGCACTCAACATCTTGGGAACTGCAGTCCCTACCTCTACACAAACTAGAACGCCAAAATGCAAAGCAAGGAGTAAAGTGAAAAACCTTGCCAAATGTCTTAATACTAACTAGTATTTCTACCTTTTCTTGAAAACTGGATTGGGATTTGTATAGACGTTTTTGGACAAGACTAGATTATGGCGAACTGGGCACAGCCATCTTATATAGGAAACATCACAACATTGCATCATCACATTAAGTGATGGCCATAAAAATGATCAACAAGATGGCTAGGGGATAAATAAGAACATACAAAATGCCATTGTGAACAAACAAAACAGAAACCCAAAATGGCAATGTGGTGATATTATTATCAGGAGAAAAAAAGGAAAATTTACATTAAATAAAAGAAAAGGAACATTGTGCCAACATTGCACTAACGATTCTTATCAATGCATACATGTAAAATAAAAGACTCTGATTCATGCCACTATATTTGCACAGATAATTGTAACTTGTGTGGTAAGCAGCCCGGACACAGACAGGTAGACATGATCTTAAAGCTCCACACGCGTTTATTTACAGAATATTTACACAAGTGCACAACCCAGTACCGCAGCACCAATCACCCCAAAGTCCAGGCCCGCAATACAATGCCTTTCTCTGCTGCTCCACCTCCACTCCTCTCCCCCGAGCTCTGTCCTCTTCCACCCGAGTCCAGCCAACGAATGGAGGGAGGTGGCCCCTTTTATCCCCACCCGGATGTGCTCCAGGTGCCTTCCGATAATCTTCCACCGGCACTCCCTAGTGTGGCGGAAATACCAGCTGCACACCCGGGAGCACTCCGGGTGTCCCTGGTCTTCTTCCCCCCAGCACTTCAGGGTGCGGTGGAAGTGCTGAGGGCCAGGGCTCCTCAGGCATTCGGGCACTTCCTGGCGGTGACCATGTGCCCCTATAGGGTTGAGCTTCCAAGCTCAGTTCCTGTGTTCCCCAAAGCAACCAGGGTGGTCGGCCCATCGTGATCTGGAGGAGGCGTAAGCCATCCTCCGGTCCTTCCGGGCATCCCGGCTGGGTGCCACCCCCAGCCGCTTGCCACACTTGATTATTGATTAATGCTTTTAATCATTGTATGAATCATTGAAGAGCATCTGATCCAGCTTTTGTTCACTAGTATTGCAACTCATCTGGCACAAAATAAGAAGTAAATTCTTCCAGGGGAATAAAATGCAATGCATAGTCATCTAGGCTTATTTACAATGACACTGATATTGAACAAAGCATTGAAACAGGCTCTAACACTTGTTAATATAAATGTCTTACTGATGAACCCGCAAGGGTCAGCTTTGGTCACCAGCCACTACTATATGGTCAACGTGAATATGTTACAATGACACCAAAAAGTACTGCAGTGCTGATAAGCTGGAAGTAAAAAAAAAAACCTTCACAAGAATCATTCCAAAATATGCTAAAAACAAACACTTGTAAACAGATTAGTGGCAATTTTAAAAGTAAAAATTACAAAATGTGGCTTTTCATAAAGAATCACAAGTTCTGACTGTGGAAACTGCGCAGGGATACAGCAGTTTAAGGTATTGTGGAACCATCAGATAAATCACATGTGTAATAACCAACCATGGTCATAACTGAGAGTGCAGGAATTAAACAGACAAAGGTCTGAATGTGAGACAAAATTAAAGACTGAGAAACATAATAGAATCAGTAGCCAGAATATTTCTTGCAACTAAAGCCAAAACACAAGATGTAAATCAAAGTCAAAGAACAAAAAATAATTTGTAACCAGAGAGCGCTTTAAACAATAATAATATGAGGGGTTATTCATTTTTGCTTTATCCATAATATTGTACAGTCAGAAAGTTTATGTCATGACCTTTAAACATTCACGTTAATGATATCACATATTTAACAATCCTGTTGTAATTGTAATGTTGAAAAGATTAAATATAAAATAAAGTCCAAAACACACAAATAATATGTTTACTGCGTTCCTGGGCCTCCATTTATATATCAAATGGCTGTTGTAAAATCATTCACTGAATCACATGACTACATGACATCACTATGCAAGCAGTATCTTTAACAGCAGTAATCAATATAATGTTGTTAGAATAAAAAAAATGAGCAAATCATGATGCGATTGTAAAGTGCCATCACAGCACAGTCACAGCATCCTAGGACTGAATTCCACACCAAGTTATTGTCTGTATGAACTTTATATGTTCTTTCTATGACAACATGGGTTTTTCTACCACATCCAAAAAATATGCTCTGGTTAGTTTAATTGACGATTACAAATTGACCCATGAGTGGCTCCTCATTTTCACCCAGTGCTTCCAGAATTGTCCACCCTCCAACAAACTCCTTCAACCCAGAATTAGATGGTTATGATAATAAACAAATTATGATACTGAGTTCAATCAGTCATACAACTTGACAGTGGGGTCAGGTTTTATTTATGTAGGCATTAATTTTTTTACTTTCACATAAAGAATGAATGCTTTCAGTTTATTTAGCTCATAACATTTATTGTAAATTGAGTTACATTGAATGACTATTGTAAGCACTTTCCATTTTTATAGTCAGGGTGGTGGCTCTGAGGCTAGGGATCTGCACTGGCAATCGGAAAGTTGCCAGTTCGAATCCCATAAATGCCAATAGGGACTCTGCTCTGTTAGACCCTTGAGCAAGTCCCTTAACCTACAATTGCTGAGCGCTTTGAGTAGTGAGAAAAGTGCTATATAAATGCAAAGAATTTATTTTTATCCCTCAGATTTTGTTTTTTTACTGTATTTACTCTTCCTCTATTCTACTCAGAATTTCCCTTCTCTACCTACAATTTCTTTACTGCTTTCAAAATATTGTATTATTTTACATTAGTGCTGAGTGTGAAAGGTGCTATAGAAACTAAGGACTGACTAACAAAATAAGGAAACGATTCTGGTAAAAACACGACACGACTACTTTAACAGCCCAGCACAGACACTCATTTGAGGGTAATTTCTCTGAGCACATTATTTGCTCATTATGAGTAAGACATGTAGCTGTGTGTTTAGTCTGAGCCTAAAGAAAGATGAATTTTAATTTTAATTTATGCATGATGTATACTAAACTTGCTTACTCTGGTGTTTGTTTTGCAGCTTAGATCTCTGGCCAGATGGGAACAACAGAGCAGCGGCATGCTAAACATGCTTACAAACTGTTTACAAATGAGAGGATATTGTAACTAATAGGCTAATTAAGGGATTGTTTGTATTTACACTGCTCAGCCGTCACAAGGTGCTTCACTGATCAGGCAGGGTCCATTTGGGACAGGCTGTTTTGTGAAAAATGCATGCAAAAAATAAGCCTTCTATTACAGGCATAGCTATTAAGCCTAGTAAATGGAAGACAGCAGAAGTGATACTGCACCCCTAATCATAGGCAGCAATGACAAATTCAAAGTGAACTGGTTTGTTTAATTGCTACTTGCAGTCCTATTTGCTATAGTAGACTACAATCAAATTTATAATCCTTTGTATTTTCATACATTCAGTATCTGCTGTCCACATGGTATTTACAGTTAGATCCATAAATATTTGGACAGAGACAACTTTTTTCTAATTTTGGTTCGATTGCATAAAAATGTGTGGCAATTAAAGCATTTTTTAACACAATCCTTTTATTTCAGGGGCTCAAAAGTAATTGGACAAATAAGCCAGCCAGCCAGCCATCCTCTTCCGCTTATCCGGGGTCAGGTCGGGGGGTAGCAGCTTAAGCAGAGAGGCCCAGACTTCCCTCTCCCCGGCCACTTCTTCCAGCTCTTCCGGGAGAATCCCAAGGCGTTCCCAGGCCAGCTGGGAGACATAGTCCCTCCAGTGTGTCCTGGGTCTTCCCCGGGGTCTCCTCTCGGTTGGACGTCCCCGAAACACCTCACCAGGGAGGCGTCCAGGAGGCATCCTGATCAGATACCCGAGCCACCTCATCTGACTCCTCTCGATGCGGAGGAGCAGCGGCTCTACTCTGAGCCCCTCCCGGATGACTGAGCTTCTCACCCTATCTTTGAGGGAAAGCCCAGACACCCTGTGGAGGAAACTCATTTCAGCCGCTTGTATTTGCGATCTCGTTCTTTCGGTCACTACCCATAGCTCATGACCATAGGTGAGGGTAGGAATGTAGATCGACTGGTAAATTGAGAGCTTTGCCTTATGGCTCAGCTCCTTTTTCACCACACCGCACCGATCCGCCTGTCAATCTCACGGTCCATTCTTCCCTCACTCGTGAACAAGACCCCGAGATACTTGAACTCCTCCACTTGGGGCAGGATCTCTCCCCAACCCTGAGAGGGCACTCCACCCTTTTCCGGCTGAGGACCATGGTCTCGGATTTGGAGGTGCTGATTCTCATCCCAGCCGCTTAACACTCAGCTGTGAACCGCTCCAGAGAGAGCTGAAGATCACGGCCTGATGAAGCAAACCGGACAACATCATCTGCAAAAGCAGTGACCCAATCCTGAGTCCACCAAACCGGACCCCTTCAACACCCTGGCTGCGCCTAGAAATTCTGTCCATAAAAGTTATGAACAGAATCGGTGACAAAGGGCAGCCCTGGCAGAGTCCAACTCTCACTGGAAACGGGCTCAACTTACTGCCGGCAATGCGGACCAAGCTCTGACACCGGTTGTACAGGGACCGAACAGCTCTTATCAGGGGTCCGTACCCCATACTCCCGAGCACCCCCCACAGGATTCCCCGAGGAACACGGTCAAACACCTTTTCCAAGTCCACAAAACACATGTAGACTGGTTGGGCAAACTCCCATGCACCCTCCAGGATCTGCTAAGGGTGTAGAGCTGGTCCACTGTTCCGACCAGGACGAAAACCACACTGTTCCTCCTGAATCCAGGTTGACTATCCGACGGACCCTCCTCTCCAGAACCCCCGAATAGACTTTTCCAGGGAGGCTGAGGAGTGTGATCCCTCTGTAGTTGGAACACACCCTCCGTCCCCCTTTTTAAAGAGGGGGACCACCACCCCGGTCTGCCAATCCAGAGGCACTGTCCCCGATGTCCATGCGATGTTGCAGAGACGTGTCAACCAAGACAGTCCTACAACATCCAGAGCCTTAAGGAACTCGGCGATCTCATCCACCCCCGGGGCCCTGCCACCAAGGAGTTTTTTGACCACCTCGGTGACTTCAGTCCCAGAGATGGGAGAGCCCACCTCAGAGTCCACAGGCTCTGCTTCCTCATTGGAAGGCATGTTAGTGGGATTGAGGAGGTCTTCGAAGTACTCCCCCCACCGACCCACAGCATCCCGAGTCGAGGTCAGCAGCGCACCATCCCCACCATATACGGTGTTGACACTGCACTGCTTCCCCCTCCTGAGACGCCAGATGGTGGACCAGAATCTCCTCGAAGCCGTCCGAAAGTCGTTCTCCATGGCCTCTCCAAACTCCTCCCATGCCCGAGTTTTGCCTCAGCAACAACCAAGCCGCATTCGCTTGGCCTGCGGTACCTATCAGCTGCCTCCAGAGACCCACAGGACAAAAAAGTCCTATAGGACTCCTTCTTCAGCTTGACGGCATCCCTCACCGCCGGTGTCCACCAACGGGTTCGGGGATTGCCGCCACGACAGGCACCGACCACCTTGCGGCCACAGCTCCGGTCAGCTGCCTCAACAATAGAGGCATGGAACATGGCCCATTCGGACTCAATGTCCCCCACCTCCCTCGGAACGTGGTTGAAGTTCTACTGGAGGTGGGAGTTGAAGCTACTTCTGACAGGGGACTCTGCCAGCCGTTCCCAGCAGACCCTCACAACACGTTTGGGCCTACCAGGTCTGACTGGCATCTTCCCCCACCATCGAAGCCAACTCACCACCAGGTGGTGATCAGTTGACAGCTCCGCCCCTCTCTTCACCCGAGTGTCCAAGACATATGGCCGCAAGTCCGACGACACAACCACAAAGTCGATCATTGAACTGAGGCCTAGGGTGTCCTGGTGCCAAGTGCACATATGAACACCTTTATGCTTGAACATGGTGTTCGTTATGGACAATCCGTGACGAGCACAGAAGTCCAATAACAAAACACCGCTCGGGTTCAGATCGGGGGTGGCCATTCCTCCCAATCACGCCCTTCCAGGTCTCACTGTCATTGCCCACGTGAGCATTGAAGGCGGAGGGAGGCCACTCTCTCGTCCACTGGGGTAAACCCCAACGCATAGGCTCCAAGTCAGGGGGCAATAAGTATGCCCACACCTGTTCGGCGCCTCTCTCCAGGGGCAACTCCAGAGTGGTAGAGAGTCCAGCCCCTCTCAAGGAGATTGGTTCCAGAGTCCAAGGTGTGCGTCGAGGTGAGTCCGACTATATCTACCCGGAACCTCTCAACCTCGCGCACTAGCTCAGACTCCTTCCCCTTCAGAGAGGTGAAATTCTACGTCCCAAGAGCCAGTTTCTGTAGCCGAGGATCAGACCGCCAAGGTCCCCGCCTTCAGCCACCACCCAACTCACACTGCACCCAAACTCCTTGGCCCCTCCCATAGGTGGTGAGCCCATGGGAAGAATTGGACAAATTAAATAACTGGAAATAAAATGAGTTCAGGACTTCAGGCTGTCATTGCCAGCAAAGGGTTTTCAACCAAGTATTAGAAATGAACATTTTATTTCCAGTTAATTGGACAAATTAAATAACTTGAAATAAAATGTTCATTTCTAATACTTGGTTGAAAACCCTTTGCTGGCAATGCCAGCCTGAAGTCTTGAACTCATAGACATCACCAGATGCTGGGTTTCCTCCTTTTTAATGCTCTGCCAGGCCATTATTGCAGCGGCTTTTAGTTGCTGTTTGTTTGTAGGCCTTTCTGTCTGAAGTTTAGTCTTCAACAAGTGAAATGCATGCTCAATTGAGTTAAGATCAGGTGACTGACTTGGCCATGCAAGCATTTTCCACTTCTTTGCTTTAATAAACTCCTGGGTTGCTTTGGCTGTATGTTTTGGGTCATTGTCCATCTGTATCATGAAACGCGAATCAATTTGACTGTATTTAGCTGGATTTGAGCAGACAGTATGTGTCTGAATACCTCAGAATTCATTTGGCTGCTTCTGTCCTGTGTCACATCATCAATAAACACTAGTGTCCCAGTGCCACTGGCAGCCATGCATGCCCAAGCCATCACACTGCCTCCAGCGTGTTTTACAAATGATGTGGTATTTTTTGGATAATGAGCTGTTCCACACCTTCTCCATACTTTTTTTTTGCCATCATTCTGGTAGAGGTTGATCTTGGTTTCATCTGTCCAAAGAATGTTTTTCCAGAACTGTGTTGGCTTTTTTAGATGTTCTTTAGCAAAGTCTAATTTAGCATTTCTATTCTTGAGGCTTATGAGTGGCTTGCACCTTGCAGTGCACCCTCTGTATTTACTTTCATGCAGTCTTCTCTTAATGGTAGACTTGGATATCGATACGCCTACCCCCTGGATAATGTTGTTCACTTGGTTGGCTGTTGTGAAGGGGTTTCTCTTCACCATAGAAATGATTCTGCGATCATCCATGTTGTCTTCTGTGGATGTCCAGGTCTTTCTGCGTTGCTGAGTTCACCAGTGCTTGCTTTCTTTCTTAGGATGTACCAATAAGTAGATTTTGCCACTCGTAATATTGTAGCAATTTCTCGGCTGGGTTTTTTCTGTTTTCGCGGCTTAAGGATGGCTTCTTTCACCTGCATGGAGAGCTCCTTTGACCGCATTTGTCCGATCACAGCAAAATCTTCCAAGCACCACACCTCAAATCAACTCCAGGCCTTTTATCTGCTTAATTGATAATGACATAACAGTGGACTTGCCAAAACCTGCCCATGAAATAGCCTTTGAGTCAATTGTCCAATTACTTTTGAGCCCCTGAAATGAAGGGATTGTGCTAAAAAAGGCTTTAGTAGCCTCACATTTTTGTGCAATCATTTTGTTCACCACACAGAATTAAAGCTGAAAGTCTGCACTTCAACTGCATCTGAGTTGTTTCATTTAAAATTCATTGTGGTAATGTACAGAACCAAAATTAGAAAAAAGTTGTCTCTGTCCAAGTATTTATTGACCTAACTGTATATATGTGGCATAGTTAGGATACAATTTAAAAGAAATCTGCTGAATGAGTCTAACGCTTATAAGGTATAACCTAATTAAATTAAACATAGGAAGAATACCTCTTGAAGCTAGATTTTTTTCACACTGTTCCCTTTTCTGCAAATTTATTTCCATCACACTACAGGCAGGCAGCTAATCTTAATTTTTCACACTGTTGTGACGTGGCAGGCAGCTGAGTTATATCAATCTACTGTTACAAAAATGACACCTGTCCCTGGCAGTAGGACGGATCTGTGGTCTTACTCTGGCGCGCTTTGCCTTCGTATGCAGGTTTTTTCACTTTTCTTGTCAGACACAATTTTGAAAAACAGAGAGGATCTACTGTTGCTTTACATTTCCAGTTCTTTCAGTGGGACCTGCTGCTTTATGACAGACATTTAGTCTTCTTCCATTACCTCCTTGCACTGTCTTCATTTTAGCCTGGTCCTTTATTCCAGTCCTGAGTTTGTAGGGGTGACACCCTGTATTAAATTATTGAACTCAGGTGCTGCAGTGATCACAACTGTAGTTAACTGAGAGGAGTACACAAAACTTAATTACTTGCAAAATGTTTTCATTGTAACTTTAGTAAGCTGGCTCTGCTTAGCGCTACTGTATTTCTTTTTTTTGCATCTTGTTATATAGTTGCAGTTCTCTCTTTACAGCCCTCAATCTTAGTAATAATAGTATTAATCTTACTTGAAATAAGTGGCTCATGGTATATAGTGTGATCCTCTAACTTGAGACTTTTGTATATTGGATTAATTTGGGTTCTACTATTGTTTATGTAGCATTGACTACAACTCACAGATTTGCAATCTGAATGTTCTTCATTAATTACCTTCTTTCTGTTATAAATTGGGGGTTTTGGATATTGTTGATTTAATTTCTGTGAGCATTTTGTACTTTTATCCTAGTTTTGACTTTGCTGTAATTTTTATCAGTACGGATATTGTCACACACATGCAAATAGAAGGCAGTCCAAAAGCTCAAAGGTGAGTGAAATATCACGAGAGGAAGGATTGTCACGTGGTGCTTACCTGAACCTTTTCTCTTCACAGGAGAACTGAAGAAAAATAATTGTGACTATTTCCAGGCTTTAAAATGGCCGCCGTGATGTCACTTCCGATGACTCCATATGGCATCACTTCCGGCTCTCAACTTGGACATCACTTCCGGTTCCTCCCTCATGACACCATTTCCTGCCAACCATTTCCTGTTCCCATCATCCACCATTCTATAAAAACACCATTTTGTCAATACCACATTGTCATCTGTTACAATACATGTACTTTTGATCAACCTTTTGCATCTTTTGCTTTCATTTGTCCACAGGACAATATACGGGGACGGTCCCCAAACCTTTATCTTGTGAAGATTCCTTTTTGTTTGTGGTATTTCTTCCAGCAATATTTTTATAACATGATGTGTCCAGGATTTCATGTTTTGCTTTAGGTCATGGGCACTGCCATTTTGTTGCTGTGCTGTAGCCAGGGTCTCCATTGCTCTATTGTCGCATTTTTTTATTTATCATTTTGTTCTTTGTTTATTCTTTTAAACTTATGTTTAAAGATGTTTTTGTGCTTTATCTTTTTGAATTGTATTTTTCATTGAATAGTGTTTTATGTATGTATTATATGTTTTCATTTAGGTTACATCTTTTGTTATATTTCTTAATGTTAACATATGCTTGTTTGGCTTGCAACATTTAAACTTTTGAAATACCTCTTTTTGAATTTTGTGTTTAGGAGTTAACTTTTGGCAAGTGTTGCTTGACTATGTTAATTTTATTTTGTTTTTTGTTCTTTGATATATTAAATATATCAAAGAAACTCTATTTCCTTACAGCAAGCCAAGTTTGTTCTTACCTTTCTCCTCTCCTTTTTTTTGAGTATTCTAAGTCTGACTATTTATTGATGTGCAGGTCGAAAAACCTGCTTCTTCCCTTTTGGAAGTCAGGTCTGTATTTTGAATGTGAGTTTTTTTGAGTTTTGTGTGAGCTGGAAATTACAGAATTTGTATGTTTCCAGATAGCTGTGCCCATGCTTCTGTAGATGATAACCTCCTTTGGCTTCCTGGTGACTACCATAATCATGGCACATGATATCATCTTACCAGAACTATTTATGGCAGCACACTAATCTTGACATCTAAGTTTTTAGATTCTAAATCAAAAAATGTCATAGAGTGAGTTGGCAAAGTTCAAATCAATTTAAGTAGTTTAGACACTGACTTCCAGGTACTGTTTTGGTGATTTGTTGGTCTTTAGGAGCAAAAATCAATTAAATTTCAGATTGCTTACTTTTGACTTTGTGAACACAATTCCTGCTTTGCTCTTAAAAAATAATGTCTGATTGATCCACCTGCCTGTTAAAACTGTAGTTTCCTAATTTTGCACATTTGTCTCTCTCACTTGTGGGTACTGCTGTAGATAGAGAAGGCAGGTTCTAAAATGGGAAGGGACCAGGAGATAAAACATAGAATAAACAGGCAAGGGTCAAAAACAGAAGGCCAAAACGCATTATAGTCAAGGATAAACAAAAATCCTAAGTCAAAGCTAATGTTCTTGTACCAGGAAACATTAGCTATTGCAATTAATCCATAAAATGTCAGCGTCCGTGAAATAACAAAATGGCTTTATAAAAGGTTACTTAAATAAATGTTAATCAAGAAATTTCACTTACAGCTGGTGTTTCTTTATTGTGTAATCTGAGTGTTCTCCTTATGTTCATTTCCAGAGAAAATGTCTCCTTCAACCATGAACAGACATGCTGATAAACATGTGCTGTCAGGTGTTACCAGTCACTAAAGTGTGCATTTTGTACTGGTTTTGTGTTTTTGTTATTTCCTTTACTTTTCATGATGTATTGACTGGCTGGTGATCTCATGTTACAAATGTCTTGCATGTTTGTCTTGTTGCTCATACATCTTGCACTGGGCTTCCCCCACTTTGATATATTCCAGTTCAATGTGATCCTGAATAGGGAATAAAGTGATTAATATTACAAAGTGTGTCACAAAGGAAATGGTGATCCCAATAAAAAGGAGCTTGTGCATGTTCTGATATTTCAATCTTAATGTCTTTAGTTTTATCACAGACTAGTGGATTGAAATAAAAAAAGAAAATTGATATTATAGGATATAGAATTTCTCTTCAATCAGTGTTTGCTGCGTACAGCAAGAAAAATATAATCAGTAGGTTTTCTAAGTTCGTCACACTTGAGCTACCATCCAGAAGAGGAATAATTAGTTTTTGTGTAAACCAGTCAGAAAAGGTCAAATTGTAATATTCCGAAATTAAGCTTTCATGGAAAGAAAGAAGGAAACTCTGTACATTTTCACAGGCACACTAAGGGTGCAGTAGCCATGTTTTTGTTATGGGTTTTGTGCACACCTGAGATAGTCTAGGTTTGCAAAAATGAATTTTGTATGTCAGATTTTATTTCTTCCTTCATTTTACAAAAATTGTATATTTGTCTGATGCCTTTACTGAGGCACATACAAATTAGGATACACATATATTATTTGAATTCATTTCCATTGTTTTAACACTTGGAACACTACCAAGTTAACTCACTGGCTCAATGTCACTTGACAACTCAAAGGATGGAGGTTCATCTGATCATATCCACAATACCACACGGCTCACTGTATATTTTTCTAAAATATTTTGGAAATTTTTAAGAAATGACTTGTGAACTTGGACTTCTGATCATCTCTCCAATCTCTTGGAAATCTGGATCTAGGCAATATAATGTAAATAGTTGAGAATGCATATAAAGAACTAATGTGTATAGATAGTCCCAGATCTTTAAATATCTAGTGGATACCAAAATTCTTTGAAAGAGATTACATGTATTTGCATCAGAGTCAAGTAAATAAATATAGGCTCACAGGGCTTGAACATAAACCTAGCGTCCAACCAAATTCAAGGCAGGGATCAAAACAGTTAGAAACACCAGGGGCCTCATGTATAAACGGTGCGTACGCACAGAAATGTTGCGTAAGAACTTTTCCACGTTCAAATCGCGATGTATAAAACCTACACTTGGCGTAAAGCCACGCACTTTTCCACGGTACCTCATGCCTTGTCGTAAGCAAGTTCTCCGCTCGGTTTTGCAAACTGGCGGCACCCAGCGTCAAAGCAATGGTATTGTTCTTGTGTGATTACTCATTATGTTCCTTACGCGGCTTTATAAATACACAGAAACTAACCGCATATTGTTTATTAGTGTAATGCATCTGATTGTAATTAACTTCGTAACAATATAATGGTCCAGGGAACAGCCATAGTATTCCAAATACCATAACTGCTCTCACTTCTTCTTCTTCTTCTTCTTTTTCTTTCAGCTCCTCCCGTTAGGAGTTGCCACAGCGGATCTTCTTTTTCCATATTGCTCTCACTGCACGACTCGGAGTATTTATATCACTGTATCTGAGTGTGAATCACAGCAGCAGCTGATCGGAAGAGAATTATCGGTATACAGTTTCATGGACACGCTGTGTCTGCCACTGCAAAACGTTTTAAAGCCTTTCCTGTACAGACCTCGCGGTTCAGAAACAGTTTAATCCCAAGAACTTTAAATGCACTCAATCAATTGCTCCTTGTAGAACGGTTTGTACTTATAAGTACAATCACCCCACTGTAAACTTGCACTACAGTTATAATATCTCACAACCTGGGCCACTTTATAAAGCGTATTTACATATGATGACGATATCATTTTTAAGGTGAAATGCAGCAAAATATGTTTGTTAAATTATACACATAAAACTTTAACTTCATTTAAATAATCTATATTCTTCACTGGGAGTGTCGTGAAGGATAGAATAATTAAACATGTACTACGAAGATATTTCAATGTTCTTTAAGCGTTTTGAAGAATCGGCTAAGCTTACAGATGGCTTAACTTCTATTACAGAGCTGATTGTGTGGCGATCGGTTACTTGGGGAAAGAAAAGCAAGGACTCTTGGGGCGGCCACGCCAATATATATTGAATATAAAACAGAAAGAGAAAATAACACAGCTAAAAGCAGCGACAAATTTCGACAAAAGATAAATGCTTGTCATGAGCACGAGGCTCATGAAACACATGTTTAATAATGTGCTTTAGCTCCTATCATCATGAAAATGACATCACGTATACATCTCAGTATTTTAGTTATTCAGAGAGCTGTAATATCACAAATGTAATGGACTCTGTGTCCAGTTGGAGGAAGAGAGCCAGTTTAAGAAGCAAGTAGTGATTCACACACATAGATCACATACAGTAGAAGATCAAATACAAAACAAAGCATTTAACGTGCTACTTTAATTACGATGTAATTTTGAGAAACTGGTTAATTAAACGATTTTAAGATGAAGTTTATAATGTTCTACTAAATGACAAAATAAACTACGTGATTAAAGTGGAAAATTCGAGATTAAAGTTGACATTTCGTGCTTTTTCCCCACCGTGTGCCTTTTTTCTCTGTACCCTAATAAACTTTCATATGACACTCAGACAGTGGGCTTACAACTCTTCTTTTCACGGCAACTTTGATATGTGACTTCTTTTTATTTCCGGCACTGTGCGATTTTGTGAATGTGAGCTTTCATGTTTCTCCAACACGCTATGTCACTCGATCAACTTCATTTTGTTGATTATACCACGGTTTATTTGAACAAATAGTATGTTTTTCCTTTGCCTCCACTTGGTATTCGCTGAAATTCTTATATTTTCCCCGTGCTTTTCCCATTGTCTTTTCACAGAAGGCTGCGCTTAAGGCGATTTATATTGATTTGCATATTCAAATAGGCGTAATTCTGGGAGGATTTGGGGCGTTACAAAATCTTGGCGTGCGGCGTTAGTTTTCACGCTGATCGGGATTTATGTAACGAAGAGCGTGGAAGTTAGATGCGCACAGATTCCTGCATCTGGATTTTCTGTGCGTAAACACATTTCGGCTTTTGTGCTTACGCCATGTTATAGTGCGAGTTCTACGCACGGCGTTATACATGAGGCCCCAGTTCTTTACAGGCTCCACTCATGGCCATTTTAGAATTGTCAATTAATCTAAAAAAACTTTGGATGTTCCTATGAACATGACAAAAAAAAATTAAGAACATTCTTTTCCATCCTAGTATAAGACTTCACATAAATATATATTTATATATATATATATATATATATATATATATATATATATATATATATATATATATATATTGTGGCAGTAGGGGCGCTAGTGCTCCTTGAACCCCAGGTACACCTCCAGACACCGGGTGAAAGTCCAGAACCTTTTTATTTTGTTCTTCCGTGCACCAAGCACCCTCCACACTACTCATACAATAAACTTTTATCAATAAACACTCCTCCTCGCCCAGACACTTAGCCACCCTTCCTCCCAGCTCAGCTCGCTGTCTGGACTGAGGCACCGTCCTTTTATAGCCCCTGACCCGGAGGTATTCCTGTCCCAACAGTCCATAGTTCCTTACTCCTTCCGGGTCAGGGCAATCAGTCCTTTTCTTTAACCGAGAACGCGTCGTTCCTTCCTGTCATGTGACCCTGGCGTACTCGGGTCATAGGGCATAAAAGAACCCATAAGCCCCCCTACAGCGACTCCTGGTGGCCCCCAAGGTATCCAGCAGGGTTGTGTTAAAACACTACAAAGTCCATAAGGCCCTGCTGGACCTCGGGGCATGGTCCTGCTGTCGGGAGAGCTCCTCCTGGCGGCCTGGGGGTGTGAACCGGCATGGGAAGCCGGCAATCCTCCACAATATATAATGTAGAGAATACAGAAATGTATAAACTGCCCATATTGCTACAATACTATCCCCACACATTATCCTGCTAGAAAATATGTAAGTACACATCAGGCATGTTGGAGTGCACAAAACAGTGAGGAAGAGCTCCCATTACTTCAGCTTTGATTCAGCTCACAGCCTAATTTGCTTTGAATCAACAGACAACCATACCTGGTCAGAAGAGCAATGACAAAGTGACAAGACAGAGAGGAACAGATCAAATGACACATGGGAACTCCACTGATCTGTAAAGGTTCTAAAAGCACAACAGCCCTTATTAATCATATGCTAAATTCTTGGAATTTGTGTGTTCTTTGCACTGAACATGCATTAAGTTAGAGAGGAAGGGGTGTTTGAGGGATGCCCATTAACAATCTTTGCCCACAGTTTAAAAGCCATGTTCTTTCACTACATATCTGATATATTTGAGGAAGAGCAGAGCATACAGAAATCAACAAACTGCACAAAGACACTGTAATCACATTCTGGACATGTGTGTCAGCAATGTTAACCACTGTGTCACCTAAATCATATAAAGAATATTGTATCAGTTTTTTAGTGTGGTGCAAATAATAATGAACCTAGAAGCTTGGGTTCCTGTTTTAGCTCAGTTGGTCTAAGGCTGAGATTCTGTATTTGCGTTTTACACTGATGTACATCGGAAATCTTACTTGAGATGTCCACTCAGGTATAGGGAACATAATACATTTCCCCCATATACAATATGACAAAAGTAGCACAAGACAGTACAATTACATCTGAACACATACATTACTAGGTAAATGTTGTTAGATCTTTAATGCATGTTAATGTACAGTTTACTTATATTCATTTTGATGCACGTTATTGAGAAGACAGGCTGCAGAGGGATAAAAACTGTTCCTGAACCAAGAGGTATTAGCTTTGATACTAGCACCTCTACAGTCTGAACTCAGTTTGGAAACAGACTGTGCTCATGTTGAGTAGCACACAGAATTGCATCAGACCTATTTTTGCAGCATTTTGTGTATATGGATTCTGTTGTTAAAAGAATCTTGTGAGAGATATGCTGTGCTTGCTTCACTACTCTTTGTAGTGATATAGTTTCCTGGGCTGTAGTTTGACCTTTTATGTCAGCTCTGTGTTAGAGATAAGATAATGAGATCTGGGGTTCAAAACATTGGGTATAACAAAAGAACTTGCTGTTGGTAATGGTGTCAAAACATGGGTGCCTATTACTGAGGGTGGTGAATGTAAGCGATTGATGAGTTTTTAAAGTCCATAAAGTCCTACTGTCTATCACACTATTTGGTAGTTTATTCCACGTGTCTATGAGTCTCTCTGTAAAGGAAATTTCCTAATGTTTGTGTGAAATTTACCCTTGACAAGTTTCCAGCTGTGTTCCCGTCTTCTTGATGAGCTCATTTTAAAATAAAGGTCTCAATCCACTGTACTAATTTCCTTCATAATTTTGAATGCTTCAATCATGTCTCATGGATTATTAATCTTTTGCTTAAACTGAAAAGGCTCTGGTCTTTTAATCTTTTTTTCATAATTCATCACATTTAGCCTAGGAATCAGCCTAATTGCTCTTCTCTGGACCTTTTCCAGCACTGCTATGTCTTTTTTGTATCCCGGAGACCAAACCTACACAGTACTCCAGATGAGGCCTCACCAGTGCATTATAAAGCTTCAGCATAACCTCCTTGGACTTGTACTGCACACATCGTGCTATATAAACTAACATTCTGTTAGCCTTCTTAATGGCTTCTGAACACTTTCAGGCATTTGATAGTGTATAGACCTTAAGACTCCTAAATTCTTCTCATAAGGGTATGTTTGATTTTCCGACTTCCCATTGTGTATTCAAACCTAACATTTTTACTGATATTAAATTTCATCTGCCACAAATCTGTCCAAGCCTCTATGCTGTTTTAGTCAATCTGTAATGATTCAATGGATTCCAGATTATCTGCCAATCTATCTTTCTTGTTATCATATGAAAACTTAACCAGCTTGTTGCTTACTCATTAATATATATATATATATATTAAAAATAACAGCGGCCCTAGCCCTGACCCATGTGGAACATCATTCTAAACATCAGCCAATTCTTAAAAGGTTCCTCACACCAGTACCCTCTGCTTCCTGTGTCTGAGCCAATTTTACACCCATTTACAAACCACACCCTGAAGTTCCACTTCTATTTGTTTGATGCCCGACCTCTCACGTAGCACTTTATCAAGTGCTTTCTAAAAGTCCAGATACATACCACCATATGCTCCACTTTCATCATACTATTTTGTTGCTTCCTCATAAAATTCCAGTATGTTGGTAAAACATGACCTCCCTCTTCTGAACCCATGCTGACTGTTAAGTAAAACTCCTGTTCTTGCCACATGTCTTTTCCTTAATAATTCCTTCCATTAATTTTCCTGTAATATATGTTAAGCTCGCTGGTCTGTACTAGCATGGATCTGCCCGGACACACATTTTATATAATGGAATAATATTTGCCATTTTCCAGTACCATTTTCCCAGTGTGCAGTGACATCCAAAAATATGTTTCAAAGGTTTATATATGTACTCGTTAATCTCCTTAAGAACCTGAGGGTAAATATTATCTAGTCCTGGTGGTTTTCTTGATTTCAGCCTATTTAATATGAACAGTATTTCTCCCTCTAGAATTTCCAACTCACTCAGTACCTCCTTAGCAGTCCCTTTTACCACTGGGAGGTTATCTACTTCCTCTGATGTGAACACCTCAGAAAAATACAAGTTTAGAACATTTGCTATTTCACCATCTGTATTTTTCAACTAGCCTTTACTATTCCTGATGCACTTCACCCCCTCCTTAACTGTTCTTTTACTACTAATATAATGAAAGAATCTCTTTTAGTCATATTTCAACTTATCTGCTATATTCCACTCTAACTGTCTTTTAGCTTACCTAATTTTCTTCTTAATGGTTGTCCTCATGCTCTCATACCTACAATTCACATTGGAGGTATTAGTCTCACATGCTTTATTCAGCTTTTTTTTCCTTTGCAGCTTCTTTTTTAATTCTTTACTAATCCACTGTGGAGTTTTATAAAATTTCCTAGTAATTTCAAATGTGGGTATGTACATGCTCTACATCACAGGTAAAATGTTTTTAAACCTGTTCCATTGTTTCTCGACTGTCTCTACACATAAAAGCTTATCCCAATCTATCCTCTTTAGACTTTGGTGCATCTGCTCAAAATTTGTCTTACCAAAGATAAAGTTAACAATTTTTGCCTTTGCATCTTCACTCTTCCAAAACACTAAGAAATGTACTTTATTATGGTCATTTAATCCTGGCGTTTCAATCACTTTTACACCCTCAATTCTATCCTGATTATTACAAAATACTAAATCCAGACAGGCTTCCTCTCACTTTGGTACTTTAACATACTGTGTTAAAAAACAGTTACTGATTACTTCTAAAAACTCCTTGTGTTCTGTTATTTGCATAGTTTTCCCAGTTAATATTCAGGTAAAGTTTCCCATGACTTTAATAACCAACTGTAAACTTGCCTTTTTAATATAACTAAAAAGATGTGCATTGAAATTACTGTCTGTTTTGCACGATCTATAACACATTCCTAAAATAAGACCTCTTTCCCTAATGCTTTCCAGGTGAAGCCACGTGTCCTCAATAAGATGAAGAGCACTTTTGTTTAAATTCTGTTTGACATAAACAACGACCCCATCTCCTTTTCTATTCTGTCTATCCTTCCTAAAAAATGGGTATCCCATTGTTATTTAGCAAGGTTTCTATTATTGCTATATTATTATAATTATGCTCTGCTACATACAGCTCACTTGTTTTATTTTTGATACTTCTAGCATCATTAACATGAGTCTGTTATAATACAAAGATGGGTCCACACTCATAGCAATGATTCTAGTTGTACAAAAGTCTGAGTAAGCTGTCTGTTGCGTCATCATGCTCACAGGTTATGCGCGAGCGTGCACACATGTTGTTTGTGTATCTGATACACAGAAAATGCTGTATTTTCAGGAGTATGCACGTACCCGCATTTATTCAATTGTTTGTTGATTTTGTGTGCATCTGTTCGATGTAAGTTACACTTTGCTGTTTATTTTATTAGAAATAGTTTTCTGCAAGTAATGATAAAGCTCGTAACATTTTTTTACTAACCCTTTATGTCAAAGTGTGTTCAGTTTAACGTACAAAATTGTAAATACATTCATAAATGTTGCTTCTTTATTAATATATAAGAGCTTCAAAAAAAAAGACTTGGTAATAGTTGCTTAAGTAGTGATTTGTTTGAGTCTGTACAGCACTAATGTGTTTGACAAGTTTTATTTAGTGCCTTTTGTCAACGACAGCACGTCATAGCGCTCTGTTAATTCCTGCAGCCATCTACTGACCTTTTTGGGCATTACCTGTTTTAGCTTTCTCTTTATTTTGTGAGTTATTTTATGTTATTGTATTTGTTCTGCTTCAGAAACCACACACACAAATATTTGTCCACAAATAAACATTTAGTTCTACAAAGCCATTGCAGCTATTCCTTCCTTTGCAATGTTCAGCAATTAATTGAGATCTTTCTACCTTAATTCTAGTCTGCCTCATCCTTCTTATTGGGGATTAGGATTTGGTGCCAACAGACACACACCAGTTTGACGCATGCACTGTTTAACACTAGTCATATGGACAATTTAAGATCTTTTCAACACAGTTGTTTAGGTCAATTGTGTGACACCATAGACAAGAGGATGTAATGCCTGTTATATGATTCGATGTGGAGGATGATCCATGCCAAACGTAAATAGAACTGATCATTCTCATGATATCCCTGAACCCATTGAACTTTGGAAAACATTGTAATGACAAGTTTAATCAAATTTTGTACAGCTTCTAAATTAATTTATATTTAGAAGGATATGATTGATTCCATAACCATTCACCCACTGAAGAAATAACTTAATTGGAAATGATTTCATAAATTGGTATTTCAAAGACATATAATTACTAATACTGATGTCAACTTTGTCCAGTGGTCTTTTCCACGAGTTTCAGTTATATACCTGGAAAGTTCAAAAGCTGGTTCCATAAGCTTATAATAAAACTCAATCATAAAGTGGAACTTTCTAAGTAAATCCAGGATAAGATTGATGAAAAGCAGCAATTAAGACAAGAGTTGTGTCATCATAGAAGTTCCTCAGTATATTATTTTATTTCACTGATACCATGTAGTGACACAAAATAAACAGACAAAGACGAGCATAAAGTTTTGGGGAAGCTTCCCCGTATAATCTCCTGCCGTGGAGAAATCAAAAAAGACAGTTGACAAGAAGGATTCTACAGTGCTTGTTTATATAATGATCAGACAGGAAGTAGAATAGACAAAATGGCTGGTGGATGTGATGTGAAGACTGGAAAAGGAAGTGGAAGAGACATCATCAGTGGATGGACAGAAGTGACGTCATCAGTGGAGGACGGAAACCAGGTAGGGAATTTGTTTTCTTAGGAATGGGATGTAAAAGTAAGGTTAGTCTTCTGTCGGTCTGTTTGAAGAGGAGAAAAGGCATTAGAACTCGTTTCCATCTCTCTATACTTCATACTTTCGCTGTCTTTTGGACAATTTGGCTGCCTCCTAAGCATTCATATGGCAGTAGTTACAGTCAACCAATGTTGTGTGTATGAATGCTAAATATATCTGCTTTATAGCACCGCATATGTACAGATTTATCTGCATGTTGACAGTTACCTGAGACTTCTGTATAGCTTCCTTATATCACTCCACATGAACAGCTTTATCCACATGTGGACAGTCACTTCAAGCAAAGGGACTTACCAAGTGCAGACCAAATGGTTGTCTTCAGACCTAAGTGTCACTCAACTCCTGCAGTACTTACCAAACCAGATTCCCACTTATCACTTTGCTACCTGTTGAAGGCATCTCTTCTCAGCCTCTAAACCCTGTGAAAATAGCAATTACCCACACTAGGTGCTTTTAACACTATATCTTGGCTTAACCAGTGTAAACTTGTTATTAATAAAATAATAATAATTTAAATGCCGTTAAACCAATAGTAGCACAACATTGTAGGTGTATTTTAAAGGAGTATTATAACGATACTTTCTCTAAGGATACAGTGTTGATGAGACGAGTCCTTTCAAGCCTGGGTGCATAGCTGCTTAAATGTTTCTTCAATCATCCGACGTCTTTTATTTTGGCAGTTTCTGTGGCAATGCAGACACCTTGAATGAGTGATGGCAAAAATCTTCTGTCTTCTGTATTGCATGCGTCACAAACTTAATGGCCTCTGTGCACATGGAGTTAATAATGATTACATAAATGATCGATAATCTTAAAACTGTCCTGTTTATATTACAAAATAATGTTCTTTCTAATGGCTGATGTCCATGCACATCTTATTTACCATGAAGCTAATACTTAGATTGTTGTTTAACATTCCCAAGATATTAAGTAAAAGATAAAGATTCAGATCAATAAATTCAAAGTTTAAATTAATTTCTGCGTTCTGAATCAGTTAAAAGATGTATCAAATAAAAAAGTATCAAATAAAGATTTCAGCAGGTAAGACTGTAGCTTGCTTGAGGATGTATCAATGGCTTCTTGGTGAGGTTTCATACAAGTTAATCAGTCTTAGCTGTTATTGCATATTGACTCTGAAGCACAATTCAGTTCAAAATGGTTGACTGAACAATCTTCAGTTTGGCTTGTTTTATCAGTATACAACAGTATGTGAAAATATCCAAGCCCTTGAAAATCCTCCATAATGCAATAAATTCCAATATTAATCAATGGAGAAAATATTATAAAACTGTGAAGAAAAAGATGATCCCCACTAATTGTGTATCCAGATGTAAAGAATACTGACCTATGACTGTTGCTTTACTGGAAAGTGGCCATTGTTGCAAATTTCCATCAGATTTAAGGATCATTCTTTATGATAACATTTTTGTAGCATCAGGAACTAAGTAATAAAGTTCCTATAGTCTACTTAGACCAAAATTGACCACAAGTGTAAATCTGCACATCTCCGGAGAACACTGTCACTTTTGTGAAACATAATGGTGGCAGGATTGTATTATATAGATGTTCCTTTGCAAAAATGCAAGAAAGATCTTTGAAGATGAAAAGCAAAGCGAATATAGTGATTTAAAGAGGAAGAAAGTCTGCTGCAGACTTCAAGAGACATGATCCTTGAAAAAAGACATGCTTTAGAATGGCAATGACTGAAAATATGTTAATAAGGTAAAATGTGAACGCTGGCGTGACTGCTCGCCGCTGCCTCCCTCCCCCCCCCTTTTTTTTTGGAGGTTAAATTCTTAAATACTTTTTAATTAACTTCTTCTAAGCATTTTTTGAACAATTCATAACAACATTTGTGGACTTTCTCTTCAAGTAAGCTTTAAACTTTTTGACCAAGTTGAACTCGATTTGAAATCTTATCGGATTGCTGGGTGCGGTTAACAACTTCTAACGATGGCAGGATCAGTGCAAGGAAACTGGATATGTAGGGCTCTTACCTGTCTTATCTGGCCTTTTGCCGCCTGTCGACGATGATTCAGCCGGTTTTGGGCCTGTATTAATATTCGGCAGCGGATCTTCTTCGACTCCGACCAAGGTTGACTGGATCTCCTATGGACGTCCTGTTAACCTTCGCGGACATCTTTTTTCTGTCACGACGGAGATATATCCACAGAGGCTCCCGCCGGAATTTTCAACAGGATACTCGAGCTCCAATAACCTCTTACTGGTCCACTTCTCATCCACCGCTGAGGCCATCTGGCAGAGCCTCGGATCCGAGTGTGTTAGCCAGCCTAGCTATAGTGGCTAGCGCTCCTGCTCATCTCAGCGAGGATACCATCAACTTTGCTCATCTTAACATCCGTTCCCTTACAGGAAAGACTCATCTCATTCAGGATCTTCTTACGGATCGTAACATCGACATTCTTTCTCTAAATGAGACGTGGCAGCAACCCCAGGACTTTACTTTGCTCAACGAAGCAACACCTCCTGGGTTTGTTTACATGGCGCAACCTCGCAACTCTGGTCGTGGAGGAGGTCTCGCGATACTCTACCACGAGACAATGCAAGTTATGCCGCTGACAGTTTCTTCCTATGGTTCATTTGAGTCTCTTGTCTGTCAACTGCCTGGCTCTATTCCCACCATTGTTGCAACTATTTACCATTCCCCTAAATTCAACAAAGAGTTTCTGAATGACTTTTCTGCTTTTTTAGCTTATTTGTCCTTGTTATCTTCAAACATAATAATAAGGGGTGATTTTAACATTCATTTGGATAACAGTAAGTCCTTGGCGACCAGATATTTTATTTCTTGTCTTGATAACTTTGACTTTCAGTAGTTTATGGAAACCCCGACACATTTCAAAGGACATATCTTGGATTTGATTTGCTGTACTGGACTCACTCCGAATGATTGTACTGCGAAAGAATTTCCCTCTTCAGATCATTTTCTTCTTACATTTAATATGACTCTTACTGTCTATACCATCAAACCTCAACGTGTAATAACTTTTAGGAATCTTAAAAATATCAATATGGACAATTTTCAATTAGGTATTGCTACATTTGTGGAATCATTACAAACTATTTCTCCGTCAGATTTAGTTAACTTTTATAACGAAGGACTTCTTGAAATTTTGAATTCGGTAGCCCCACTCAAAACCCAATCAGTTTCATTTACACATACTACCCCATGGTTTACACCAACTTTGCGCATTTTAAAATCTAAAGGTTGGCAGTTAGAACGGCTGTACAAGAAGACAGGTCTTAATGTTCATAAAGAGATGTATTTCAGCCATATGCATCACTATAGGGACAGCATACGGCATGCTAAAGCTGCCTATTTTACTGCCCTAATTTCTTCCAACAAAGGGGAACTCTGGAACAATTTTTCCCTGCTCAGATCGCTAACAAGTCCTTCAGACTCTCTTTCCTTGCACTGCCTTTCTAACGAATTCTGTAACACTGTAATGACATTCTTTAATGATAAAATCCAGGCAATACATTATAATTTAGGCTCTGTTGCTATTGACTCCACCATTGATGATTTTCCTCCTCCTACTCATTCATTTTCTATGTTTGAGCTTCCCTCCACCTCAGAAATCATGGATTTCATCAGTAGCTCTAAGCCTTTGACCTGTCACCTGGATCCAATTCCCACTGTTCTGGTTAAAGCCTGCCTTTCCTCGCTAGCTCCTCTTGTTGTTTCAATTATTCACTCGTCACTTTCCACCGGAATTGTTCACCAGTCTATGAAAACTGCAGTGATTCACCCCTTACTGAAAAAACCTGGGGTTGACCCTACTGACTTTAATAATTTTCGACCAATTTCTAATCTTCCTTTTATTTCAAAGGTTCTTGAAAAAACTGTGGCTTTCCAACTACATCAGCATTTATCTGCTAACAGTTTATACAAACCATTCCAGTCAGGCTTACGACGTTTTCACAGCACTGAGACGGCACTAATTAAGATCACTAATGATCTTTTAGTGGCTTCAGACTCAGGCCTAATCACAATCCTTGTTCTTCTTGACCTCAGTGCTGCATTCGACACTGTCTGTCATTCCACCTTACTAAAAAGGTTATCTGCACTAGGTATTTCTCACATTCTGTAAACTTGGTTTAAGTCATATCTTACAGACAGAACTCAATTCATTCAGCTGGACACATGTACCTCTACTCCCACTCTCGTAGTATCTGGGGTTCCTCAAGGTTCTGTCCTTGGCCCCTTGCTGTTTATCATTTATCTGCTTCCTTTGGGTGTCATTTTTCGTAAATGGAAGATAAACTTTCATTGTTACGCAGATGATACCCAGTTATATATCTCAACTTCACCATCTGCATTGCTTCCACCATCCTCACTTACTGATTGCCTTGCTGAGATCAAGTCTTGGTTTTCTTCTAACTTCTTGCAGTTGAACTCTAATAAAACTGAGGTGCTTCTTATAGGCATGAAATCTGCAATTGCGAAGGCATCAAAGATCTCAGTATTAGTAGACAACACATCTGTTACCTGTACAGATCAGATAAAAGCCTTGGTGTAATTCTGGATAGCACGTTGTCTTTTCAGTCTCACATTAGTTCTGTTACTCGAGCAGCTTACTTCCACCTGCGTAACATTAATCGGCTGCGTCCATCTTTGTCAAATCACTCTACTGCTATTTTAGTCAACAGTTTGGTCACCTCCCGCCTGGACTATTGCAACTCACTTCTCTTTGGTCTGCCCCAAAAGTTACTACATAAACTTCAACTTGTTCAGAATTCGGCTGCTCGTATAATTACTAAAACACCCTATTCTGATCACATTACACCTGTTATTCAGCAGCTTCATTGGCTGCCAATAAAGTTAAGGGTCAACTATAAAATTTTAGTCCTTACATATAAGGCTATTCATAATCTTGCCCCTACATATCTCTCACAGCTCCTACAAGTCACTAAACCCTCTTGCATGCTCAGATCCTCTTCTTCCATCAACTTAAATAATCCACCAGCACGTCTTGTCACGATGGGATACCGAGCATTTAGCAGATCGGCACCTTCCTTATGGAACTCATTACCTGCTTACCTTAGGAACATGACTACCCTTCACCAATTTCAGGTTAATCTTAAAACTCATCTGTTCAAAATTGCTTATTCACTGTAATTGTTACTGGTGTTGTTTTATTTGGATTTTAAATTTTTTAGTTATTGAATGTTTATTTTTTATCTGATTGTACAGTGACCTTGAGTTTTTGAAAGGCTTCAAATAAAATGTATTATTATTATTATTATTATTATTATTATTATTATTATTAAAATGGAGTGGATTAAAATTGAAGAGCTGATATTTTGAAATTGTGCAGTTAGGTCATTTCCATTATAAATATTTGACAACAGATGAAAATGTCTCATCGTAAATAGGACCCCCAAGCAAATCAGTGGAGATTGAGAGATGCTCCAAAATACTGTCACACACGTACGCTTAGGAGGCAGCCAACAATCCCTAAGGTGAGTAATCTACCACAGGATGAAGGGTTGATTTTGAGTTCTAACCTCTCTCTCTCTCTTTTACCAGACACAAAGAAGACAAATAACAATTCAAAGCACTTACCTTCATTATTTCTGGATTCTCAAAATGGTCACTCCACATCAATTCCATTTCCAACTTCCAGTGATGATGTCACTTCTGATTCATTCCTGATGGCAAACCTTCCTGCTCCCATTGATGGTGTCACTTCCGGTCCTGCCATGATGACGTCATCTCCGGCACCCAGTGATGACATCACTTCCAACCCATTGTTTTGATGTCACTTCCTGACAAATCACATACTGTCACCATTTTGTATATAAATATCCTCATTGCAATACTGTATTTTGTCAAATGCTCTGATTTGATTTT
The DNA here is from genome assembly GCF_016835505.1 of Polypterus senegalus. NCBI lineage: Eukaryota > Metazoa > Chordata > Cladistia > Polypteriformes > Polypteridae > Polypterus > Polypterus senegalus. Next base: position 120,320,732 of record NC_053166.1, on the reverse strand, counting down.
TGATCAGATTTCATTCAATTCTCATCACGTTCAACGGAGATTATATGGGGCAATTTCCCCAGCGAGTCCAATTTGTTTATTACAATACTTAAACCAACAACAGTGCACAGATATGCAAAGGAAGTAAAGCCAAAGACCTTTATCAAATACTTTGTAATTATACTTTTTTTTCTTTTTAAATTTATAATTTTGAAGGACTTGCACTGTTTTATTTTCACTCTGTACAGTTTTATCTTCACTTTGGAAAAAATATGAGTTACATACTTTTGAGATTCTATATCTTCACACAATAAAATGTGAAAAATGTCAAAGAGGGTTGAATGACTTGTACCAGTACTAGAAAGAAATATAAAAAACTAATAACTCAAATATAGTCTTATCAAAGCAGAAAATCATAATGTGAGAATAGAGTTGTCCCTTGAAATGCAGCGACCCTATTTCTCAAGGGAAATTCATGTCTGAGTAACAGGATTTCAGCTTATACAAGACTTCTGCAGAAAATAACTACTGGGTCAAGCTTGCAATTTTCGGAATTTTTGTTATCACATTCAGCCAAAGAGTGGCATGATGATGCAGTGGATGATATTTATGCCTCACAGTTCTGAGTTTGGGGTTTGAATTCTGGCTTTTTTTTAAGTTTGTGCATTTTCCTTGTATTTGTGCAATTTTTTTTCTTTGTGTATTTTTGTTTTCTTCTCACACCTCAAAGATGTGTTTATTAAATTCTCTGTACTCATTCTATATGGTTGTTTGTGCCTACCTGCGGCCCAATGCTGCTAGGATGTGCTCCGTGAATCTGATCTGGGCTAAGTGGGTGTGACAGATGAATTTTCAATCATCAGATCTGTTTGATGTTAGAAGATATGATTCCTAGACAGCTTTACTGTTTGTTCTTATTGTCTTGGACTAGATTTTTACTTTACTTTCACAATGAGTCCATCTTTATAATTTCATATTTTAACTATACTTAATTAACAAAGCTACTTTTAGATTTGCAGCTGTCATATATATGTCCTATAAGCTCCTGAGATCTTCAGTTTGCTTTTATTTTTTTTTATTTCATTCATTCATTTTCCAAAGCATTATTATACATTTTGACACATCAAGAACCTTATTTAGTTCACTTATTTTGTCACTATAACCATGACGTCATTTTTAGAGTGATTTTAGAGAACTTGCTACCATTTTGTGGAAGCAAAGATTGTGGCTAAAATGGTAAACATTTGTACAGCACCAGCACTGTCAGGCAGCAAATCACTGGTTGTCAGAAGAAGAAGCGAGTTTGTGTTGCTTTGTATATTTGAAACTGTGATGGAGTAGTATAATTTGTGATGACTTGTGATTTCTACTCATGTAATCTGACATCTTCAGGCAATGAGGTCAGCAAGTGCCCTCCTAACTGTGATATCCCCTCTGACTAAAAGTCTCAAAATATGTTCTTAGTCATTATAAGATTTCAGGACAATCTGTTGGGGGTATAAAATATCCTGTAGAACTTTGAAACTCTTATGGATAAACAGAAGACAACCCACTGCTTCTCATAAAAAAGAATAATAATACTGTAAGCCGTACTTCATGTATTGTACTGTACTTTAGATGCTGATGTAATGTGGAGGCACAACATTAGCCTTTCATTTGCTTACATATCCAGTAACTTGAAGCTTGTGTGTTCTCCCTATTTTTCTCCAGGTACTCCAGTGTTCTCCCAATGAAAAATGTGCAGGTTACATTGATTGGCATCTCTAAATTTGTCCCTTGCAACGAACTAGTACCTGCTACTGGCTGCTTTCAGTGTTGTGCTTAATAGCTGTTGGGAGTTCACTAATGGGTGTTAGCAATAATGTGCTAAACTGGGGTGTTGTTGTAGTGATTCCTCTGCACGTTTGTGATATTCCAGTTGCCATTTTATTTAAGGGAAATGTGCTGCAGATTCTCCTAGTCTGAAAATTATATATATATATATATATATATATATATATATATATATATATATATATATATATATATATATATATATATATATATATATATATATATATATATATATATATATATATATATATATAAACTATCCTGTTCATTCAAGAAAAGTAAGGCTTTCAGGATTCTTTTAGAACTGCAATTCTCATTTTCTCATTTTCATCAATGTCCCTTTGCGAAGGCCTGAAAGATCACTCAACAGTGAACTGTTTGCTGGCTTTTGATTCTGTTTTATGTTTCAAGCCTCTGCCAGAATCGAACATCTTAGGTTGTGACATGCATTTTCCACGGAAAGATGTGGTTTTTGATAAACTGCCTCAGAAAGTATTTTCAAAAATGAACAAGCTCATAAAATCTTGTTCATTGTAGATTTATTTCAAAGTAGCTTTACAGAGTTCTGGAGCTAAAAATATAAAGAAGGCACACCCATTTTGAAGTGAAACCCAAACGTGACGTTTGCTTGTCTAGTCTATGGTGTAGCATCTCCCTTGTGCTGAGAGATTTAAGTTATCTATTTGTAGAGACAACACAATGTCATATTTGTAACTGCTCAGACTGTGAATGAGAGTGACAGAGGGATTGTATGATGAATTAGCCCTTGACTCTGCATGGTATGGACAGACAATTAACTTGCAGTCCATCCCCACTTTAATGCAATACCAGTCCATCTATCTATCTATCTATCTATCTATCTATCTATCTATCTATCTATCTATCTATCTATCTATCTATCTATCTATTTTCTAAATTCACTTAGTACAGTATTTATCCCAGTGCTGGCTGCAAGGCAGAAAAAAACCTTATGGATGACACCTGTCCAGCATAAGGCACATGCTTACACTCAATCCTATCCTTCCATTCATCCATCCATTCATTTTCTAAACTGTTCATTCAAATAAAGGTGCCAGAGTGCAATAGTCAATTTCAGCAGCAATAAATGCAAGTCAGGTAACCAATCTTGGATGGGATGCTAATCCATTACGGAGACTTCACACTCTTACAATTCCTAATCGTAACAGGTACATTTCCATTGGAACAAATAAAGTACTATCTACAGTGGTGTGAAAAACTATTTGCCCCCTTCCTGATTTCTTATTCTTTTGCATGTTTGTCACAGAAAATGTTTCTGATCATCAAACACATTTAACCATTAGTCAAATATAACACAAGTAAACACAAAATGCAGTTTTTAAATAATGGTTTTTATTATTTAGGGAGAAAAAAATCCAAACCTATATGGCCCTGTGTGAAAAAGTAATTGCCCCCTTGTTAAAAATAACCTAACTGTAGTGTATCACACCTGAGTTCAATTTCCGTCGCGACCCCCAGGCCTGATTACTGCCACACCTGTTTCAATCAAGAAATCACTTAAATAGGAGCAGCCTGACACAGAGAAGTAGACCAAAAGCACCTCAAAAGCTAGACATCATGCCAAGATCCAAAGAAATTCAGGAACAAATTAGAACAGAAGTAATTGAGATCTATCAGTCTGGTAAAGGTTATAAAGCCATTTCTAAAGCTTTGGGACTCCAGCGAACCACAGTGAGAGCCATTATCCACAAATGGCAAAACATGGAACAGTGGTGAACCTTCCCAGGAGTGGCCGGCCAACCAAAATTACCCCAAGAGCGCAGAGACGACTCATCCGAGAGGTCACAAAAGACCCCAGGACAACGTCTAAAGAACTGCAGGCCTCACTTGCCTCAATTAAAGTCAGTGTTCACGACTCCACCATAAGAAATAGACTGGGCAAAAACGGCCTGCATGGCAGATTTCCAAGACACAAACCACTGTTAAGCAAAAGAACATTAGGCTCGTCTCAATTTTGCTAAGAAACATCTCAATGATTGCCAAGACTTTTGGGAAAATACCTTGTGGACTGATGAGACAAAAGTTGAACTTTTTGGAAGGCAAATGTCCCGTTACATCTGGCGTAAAAGGAACACAGCATTTCAGAAAAAGAACATCATACCAACAGTAAAATATGGTGGTGGTAGTGTGATGGCCTGGGGTTGTTTTGCTGCTTCAGGACCTGGAAGGCTTGCTGTGATAGATGGAACCATGAATTCTACTGTCTACCAAAAAATCCTGAAGGAGAATGTCCGGCCATCTGTTCGTCAACTCAAGCTGAAGCGATCTTGGGTGCTGCAACAGGACAATGACCCAAAACACACCAGCAAATCCACCTCTGAATGGCTGAAGAAAAACAAAATGAAGACTTTGGAGTGGCCTAGTCAAAGTCCTGACCTGAATCCAATTGAGATGCTATGGCACGACCTTAAAAAGGCAGTTCATGCTAGAAAACCCTCAAATAAAGCTGAATTACAACAATTCTGCAAAGATGAGTGGGCCAAAATTCGTCCAGAGCGCCGTAAAAGACTCATTGCAAGTTATCGCAAACGCTTGATTGCAGTTATGGCTGCTAAGGGTGGCCAAACCAGTTAATAGGTTCAGGGGGCAATTACTTTTTCTCACAGGGCCATGTAGATTTGGATTTTTTTTTCTCCCTAAATAATAAAAACCATCATTTAAAAGCTGCATTTTGTGTGTTTACTTGTGTTATATTTGACTAATGGTTAAATGTGTTTGATGATCAGAAACATTTTGTGTGACAAACATGCAAAAGAATAAGAAATCAGGAAGGGGGCAAATAGTTTTTCACACCACTGTATCTATCTATCTATCTATCTATCTATCTATCTATCTATCTATCTATCTATCTATCTATCTATCTATCTATCTATCTAGTATAGTTAGTATATCTTGCACTGGCTAACAATGGAGATTTGCCAGCCTGGTGACCTTGTGCCCTTTTATAGCTCCATCTGTTTCCCGTTGGAGCTACCAACTCTTTCATTTAGTTGCATTTTCTGCTTCCACACAAGCACAAACAGACAGAAAGCTAATGCGTTCTGACACATTTGTCTTGAAAAAGGCAGCTTACCTACCCAGAATTAATTGTTTCAGAAATGCAATCTGGATATTTAAATTGGCGATATCTGCCTCTAGCAGTTTGTGCTTTTTCTTCTTTGCTCTCACCTTGCATGTAAATGATGTGCTCTTTCAGCTTTTTAAAACATTTTATATTCAAAAAGTTTTCTTTCTGCTACGGTTAAATCCATCAAAAATATAATTTTCCTATAAAAGCCCCCTGTGCCTACCATCATTACCTATGTTTTCCTAGGCTTGCCTTTAGAGTTTATTGCTTGGTGAGGTGAATAGGAGAAATTAAGGGGAAGGTGAGGGATTTGTGTTCAGCTCACTGTCTCCATCTTTCAGCCAAAAGTCACATTAATTAAATAGCAAAAAGAACACAAGCCTAGGACATAAAGGTCCACTGGTAGCATTTTTCTAGCCCATTGATTCCTTGTTACTGCTTCACATTATGAAACCCTGAGCCCTCGTAAATCACTTTATACTCCATTGTGCTTTAGAGAGGGCTGACGTCGATGGCCACTACTGTTCTCTATCGGTGACAAGAATCTATGACTTCAGTTTAAAAACTCACCACCACTCGAGCTCCTCTAGCCGCCAGGGTGCACAAAATACATTGGCTGCCTGGAGGAAGTGAGAGGTTAGTGATTGCACGGAGAGCAGCAAGGCTGAGTGAACTAACTAAGAAATCAATCTGTGGCTGATACGTGAAGGAAAGGGGCAAGGGAAAAATGAAAATGAGAGATAAGCCCTGTAGAAAAGAAAAAAAAAGAGTTCAGTCTGTTAGCACAACCAAGAGACTGACATAATGAGTTAACACAGATGTCTCAGTATTCACTAACTGCCTTCCACTTTCAGTCATTCTTGGGGTTGCCTTGGCAAATAGGGTAATAAGAGGTCCTGCCTACTACACCCTTGTGAGACACGGCAATTACATGTAGTGCAGGATGGAACAGCTCATCACACGTATACATGATACCTTATGTGAACTTGCGTTCAGGATGATTTTGATGATAATAATATATTAGCATTCCACCCTGCATTGTCATATTGGTTAAGGAAAGTTAAGCATTTGTCAGATGAAAAGATCAGCAATCTCAGTTTTGAGTTACAGGTTCTGTGAATCATGACTAGTTATTTTTTTTGCTGTATATTTTAGGCTTTTTTTTACTGTAGTTCTCCTGAAGATTAAGATTGTCATCATCATCATTTATTTTTTTATAAGAGCAATTTCTACCTTTTACTTATGGCATGGTACTGCATTGCCTAATTGCAAAAAGGCAACAAAAGATAAAGACAAGGCCTGAGAAATCGAGGAGAACATACTTAGGCAGCAGGGATACATACTGCCTTGCTGTTGTTGAAAGACTGGCACTGCCAGGCTTCACTATGACCTTTATGTGTGCTGGAAACTCCAGAAATATACTAGGCAGAGGAACAAGTGAAAGCAAACGAGAGAGCATGACAGAGAACTGCAGTTTTAAAAGGGATTGACTAGCATTTTCCCAGGTGACTCTGCAGGTAAGGTGCTTCACATTCCTCGGATAGAGTTAGAGAAAGTTGAGGACCCTGACGGAGAGCAGACAGGAAGTGAGCCTTTTGCCTAACAGAGGGGCAGCACATTGTTCCAGTTTCCTAGCCTGAGAGTGGGAACGTTTTGCTATTTTAAAGCTGACGTCAGACTGATGGCCATGGCTCACAGGATATAAGATGTCCCATAGTCTCTGAGCGGAAGGAATGGAATCATGCAAGTAAGTGACTAATGCCTGGCCCTCTGAAGGGTATGGGAGACACAATGGTTCCAGGTCTCTCAGGGGCCTGCGGGAAGCACTGTGAATTGTTAGCTCAGAGACTTTATAGTTCTTCTCTTAATTTCCGAAGTAAGTTGATGCCTTGCTAATAGTGACCTGGTTAAAGCTGCCTTAAATCAGAGACTTTTTGATACTAGAATCGGGCGGTGAGTTGGTTGAAAGACAATTGACTGGACAAACAGAGGCCAAGACAGAGAGGGGGAAACAGAATTGTAGTACTAGATAGGTACTCATTGGTTTTGTTATGAATCCAACTGCCTAATTTAAATTTACTCCAAAAAGAACACATTTTATTTATAGAAATGCAGACATCTCAGCTATGCTTTTTAATAATAATAATACTACATTTTATTTATTTGTAGGCGCTTTTATAAACACTCAAGGACACCGAACAATAGACAAGACACAGATTATAAACAAAAGTAAAATACAAAAGTTAAAATCAGACAGAGCAATTGTAATCAAAGAGAAAAAGTAGTCTTAAACAAATGAGTTTTAAGTTTACATTTGAAAAGTGAAAAAGATTCAATATTTCTAAGCTCAGGTGGTAGTGAGTTCCAAAGGTAGGGAGCAGAGCAACTGAATGCTCTGCTCTCCATAATGGTAAGACGGATGAAGGGGACAGTCAAGTGGAGGGAGGAAGAGGATCTAAGGGTACAGGAGGGAATGGCAACATGGAGGAAGTCAGACAGATATGGAGGGGCAAGGTTGTGGATAGCCTTAAAAGTTAGTAGGAGAATTTTGAATTGAATTCAGAAATGAACTGGAAGCCAGTGAAGCTGCTACAAAATGGGAGTGATATGGTGAATAGAGGGGTTTCTAGTAATGATGCGGGCAGCTGAGTTCTGGACCAGTTGAAGCTTATAAAGAGATTTGTGGGAAAATGAAAGAAAAGGGAATTGCAATAATCCAAACGAGAAGTGACAAGGTTTTGAACAAGGATAGCAATGGTGTGGAGAGTGAGGGAGGGGCGAATGCGATTAATGTTATGCAAGTGGAAATATGCAGACCGGGAGATGTTATTGATATGGGACTGAAAGGATAAAGTACTGTCAAGGGTGACACCCAGACTCTTAACCTGAGGGGAAGGGGAGACAGAGGAATTATCAATAACAAATGAAAAATGATCAGTTTTGGATAATGTTGATTTTGTACCAACGAGGAGAACCTTGTCACTATTTAATTTAAGAAAATTTGAAGAAAACCAAGATTTGATTTCTGCTATGCAATCAATAAGTGAGGAGGGTGGAAGCAGTAAGTTTGCTAGTGAGATAGAAATGGGTGTCATCAGCATAACAATGGAAGCTAATGTTATATTTACGAAAGATATACCAAGGGGATGGTGGTAAATAATGAAAAGGCCCCACACACCAGAAGTTACAGCGGTGGGTTGGGATGTGAAAGTTTTAAGCTGAACAAACTGAGAGCGGCCTGAGAGATAGGATCTGAACCAATCTAGTGGAGTGTGGGTAATGCCAATCGAAGATAATCTATTGAGAAGAGTAGTGTGACAAATAGTGTTAAAGGCTGCACTCAGATCAAAAAGGATGAGAAGAGTAATTAAACCAGAATCAGCTGCCATAAGGAGGTCGTTAGTAATTGTGCCGTTTCTGTACTGTGGGGGTTTGAGAGATGTAAACAAACCCTGGGGGAGTGGATTTATTAAGATGGGAAAAGTCATGAGGTTGTTGCCATGTTTCAATCAGTGAGGAGATCGTGGATGAGAGGCCCCTTGCTTGTGAGTGAGTGGATGTTCAGCAGACCGAAGTTGACAACGGCGTTATGGCATTTAGCAACGGTGTTAGCCGACCGGGCTAGGCTGGCTAACACACTGTGGTCAGCGACTCTGCCTAAATTACGTGGAGGATGTCAAGAACTGGACCAGGTGGAGTTTATTATTTTCGAATTATCAGCTTGGAGACCCACGGTGGATGTATCTCCGATGGGGGAGGAATGCGATGTTTGGGTGGAGATACAGGTCAGTCAACGGAAGCTTGGACAGGTGGAAAGCAGAGTTGGAATAGATCGGCAGCTGAGTACTGAAGCAGGCCTGTCGCAGGTAGGATAGTGAGCGACAGGAGGGACCAAACAAACACGAACCTAGTAAATATTATACCGGTCCACATGTTAAGTGAAGGCAGAGACAACTCTAAACATAGTCCATACACAGCCAAATCAGTAGTTGAGCTAGAAATCAGTCTAGCTTTAAATTATTGAAAAATAAAACTCAACGAATAGATCTGGCTGAAATGAAAAAGAAAACAGCTGCTTAGTCCATTAGATTGTAAGTTAATCGTAAAAAAGTTAAAAAAGATAAAAAGTTAAAAAGATACTGGAGAGCAGCGGTGATCAGTCACACCAGCGTTCGCTCAACCGGAAGTTGTTAGTTATTGCTGGAAGTTTTATTATTAGTAATCTTTGAGGACCCTTAGTGTTATGGTGTATAAAATCTGTACATTTTGGTTTCCATTATATTTTGTTCAAGACAAGACAACAGATGAAATTAAATTAAAGCAGGTTTTCTTCCCTTACACCTTACTTTTATAACACTTGTTCATAGCTTCATGCTAATTTGGTTTTATAGCCTGGGAAAGGATGCTGAGTTGATACCTTAGGCTATTGATGGATGGACATCTGGAACAACAATTTGCTTTATGGCCTAGGACAGGAAGAACTACTATTTCTCCAAGTACATCAAAGGTTTTGTTGTGTGGGAAAACAGAATTTGAATTAATTCATCAATCATTTGGACAGCCAGCCAATCAGGTGCATGTGTTGTAAAACCAAGGCTTGACATTTCATAATGAATATGCCTTGGTTTGGAAAGAAGAAGAGAGAAGCAAAGGGAGAAGAAAGAGAAGCAAAGGGAGAAGAAGAAAGAAGAAGAGGAACGGACGAAGACGGCCCTGGTCGTCAGAAAGGCATCATGAACATCGATTGCTAAATCAAATGCCTCCCTGGGACATTCATCCTTGTCATCTGTAACTTTTTCGTAAGCTTTTTCTAAAGACTATATATATAGATTTCTTTGAGCACCTGGTGACAGCCGGATTTTTGCCATTATTTCCGTGCTGCGAGGTTTATATGGCTGAGAGTGAAGAGCGCTATGCTCAACAGAAGGGACAGATACGATAAAGAAGGTATTCTTGGCTGATGAATGGCCTATAGTCAAGAGTGCTGAGTCTTTGTATGTTTAAATGTATTCTTGTAGACCAAAAGTAATATTTAGGTCTGAGATATCACTAAAACATCGTATTGTTGTTCGTGCCGAAAATAAGTAAGTCTCTTGAAGTGCTGAATGACAGGCTGTTATTCCTATAGCACTTGTGTGGTTTAAAGTGCTAATGGTTAATCAGCGTGTGTGTGTCATTCATGGAGCACTGTTGTGGTTAGGGTCTGTGTGTGTGTTTATCTATGTGTGTGTGTGTGTTCATCTTAAAGTGCAACAGTAGACCAACCCGATAACGAACTTGACGAGAACCCTTACCCTTGAGGAAACAGGTAAAAGGGCAAGTGGAGGGAAATACTACGATAATACATTTATTGTTTTATCTTGGTAGAGTAATATATGTATTGCTCTACTTTCCCCTATTGTATTATTAATATGCAGCCTTAGAATGCCTAATCTCACAGACTTACCACTGTATATAAGATATTATTTTATATAACTTATCCCCACCTTCCCTTCTATATCTATAACCTCAGGCAATTAGATGTAGTAAAAAGACAAGCAGGAGTTAAGTTACACATAAAGTAATGTATTACTGATAATATTCATAAATAATAACAAAATGCAAAGTACATTTGAATATTGGCAAACATACAACCTGATAAAATGGTGATGTGTAATTCAGGTGGCACACAGACTTGCAGTTACTTAAAATGTCTCTAGTTAAGGCATCGTTGGTGCTCAGCTTTCAGCCACATGTCTGTTCAATATGGCTGCTGAGCTGTGCTCTTCATTGTGTTGTCTTCATCATCACAGGTTAGCAAGAGAGATGCTTCTTCATCATATGTAGTAGTTAGAGAGAGAATGTGGTTGAGCAAGTACATTTATAGATGTTCTCTCCAATTCCTAGAACCAATAGGACATCATGGTACTTAAAGGCCTCTGAGACAAGCCAATTCCAAACAGCCATATCTCAGACCAATGGGAGCAATAGTACATTTAACACCTGCAACCCCCCCAAGACCATATGTTAAGCTAACCTGGCTTTGTGTGGGGGATCAAACTGGTTTAAGACACATCCCCAAATCCTGTCATAAAATTACAAAGAGACAGTCGTAAAAGGGTGGGGGGCAAACATGAATACCTCTCACCACTTGGTTTGCCTAAATTATAAATAAAGACATACAAAACATTTATCAAGTTATATGCAAAATCTCATCACAACACTCCACCCGATGAATGTTTTGTACAATGTCTTTATAACAATGTCTTTAAATTGTTTCAAGAGTCTGATGCATAACTTGTGCATTGATTGGCAGTATTTGCTCTCCCAGTGTTAAAAGTTGTCCGTGACCATTTGTCCATTACATATCTTCTTTATTTCAAAGACAATCTGAAGAACTTGGAAGCGCTCCTGATGACTTGTATCTGCTCCAGCTTGCTTAACTGTTTCTTTAGCTTTCTGCAGTCTTCATATGTCATCAGATCTGGTGGTTCAAAATGAGACAAGTCCACACCTTCCACTAAACTAGCCCACTACAATTTAGTCTATTGTGTGAATTTTTAATCTGTACTTGTGTCTAACTGCTAATTAGACCCCTGTCCCAAACTATCTGTTTAAGCATATGCAGCTGTACAATTAACATCAAAATTTGAAAGGTAACATGCCACAGGTGCCAGTACAACCACTTCTGCCCAAGTGACAGCACATGTGCCACTGCATAAACTGTTCACAAACCAACATTTGTGGCCCCTCTGCACACATTTGGGGTTGACTTAGTTGCCTCTTGTGCTTTCCTACCCATGGTGCAACTCTTGACTGCCATCAGCCTTTACCAGTATAGGCTGGCATCACCACCATGAGACATCAAAGCTATGCAACTCTCATCATTCCCCGTAGGCCACCCCTAGAGTTGTTTGCTCACCATATGCATACTCATTGTGCTAAACACCTCGGTTCAGAATTGGCCCACTGGTCCTGTGCCTGTACCACAGCCGACAATCTCAGCAGGGCTTCCATATTTTCCCAATTAGACTATACCTAAACATCGGAGCCCATATGTCTTGCAAATGTATCAGCTGCACCTGCTTTCCTGAAAAGTTCACCAATTTTCTTAGTATACATTTTCCTTAATATTATTTAATTATATTAATTATCCCACTTAATTAATTAATACCCAGAATGTATACTTTATGAGCCCAAAATGAATCCCCTTATTTTGGCATTCCTAACTGGTTTGTTCAGTTTCCACCCCTTGGAATATAAATTTGCTGCAGTATTGAACAAACCTTTCCTTTTAAACTATAGCTATTGTGACTAGTCCTATTATTGCATGACTTGTGGACTTGTTACTCACTTAAACCCCAGTAAGTGTCTTTTCTTGCTGTCTCTTCAGTTCTTCTTCATGTCTTTGTCTTTGGTCTTTGCGTGTTGTCTTTTCTTCATTCTGCTATGTAGGCAGGTCTGCAAAATGGAAGGTGACAAAGCAGTTTCTGTCCATCTCATTTTCTTGGCTGTCGACCTGGTGCCAAAACTCAAACTTTGCTTCCAGGCATTCATTGGAACAGCTTGGCACTAGTGCCATGCCACTCCAATGTGCCAATGGTAACCCGATCTCCTGCATGGATTTTACTCTGCTAATTGCCTTCACTATTTATTACCTGCACCAAACCAAAGTCCATAAAAACCTTACAATAGAAGTAGCACTATTGCAAAAGGCCAGAAAATTGAAACAGAAATAACTGTTTTCCATTTCCTGTCTTCCTGCGCTACCCTTCTATTTTTTTCATTGCCTGTGTGTCCTTTTTATTGTATGGTAACTGCTACCTGAAAGTGTGGGCTGAACCTCTCCAGAACCCAAGTTCTAAATCCAGCATCTCTAAAAACTGACCTGTGTTCTTTACTAAAGACCAGCTCACTTTTCTCCATTTTATTGCATGGAGATTCATAGGCTGTCTTTTGAACAACTGGTCAGTCAGGTTTCAATTACTGAACCTAAGTGTGTGTGCTTTTTAATTACTGCTGGCCCTAGCACAGCTGTTAGGACCTTCACACCCCTGTGCATTCCTGGCTTGCTGCTGAGTAAAACTTCCTGCTGCACCATCCCCATCCTTTGTTCTTTGGCTTGTCCTGTTTCATTCAAACCAACTCCTAAACTGGTGCACTTTCTTTCCAACTCAGCCATTCTTGCACTAGCACATTCAGACCTTTCACACACAAGCACTTGAATTCCTTTCATTTCCATTGTTCTTTGTTTTAATTCCACACTTTCTTTACTCAGTATCAATATGCCAATATCCAGTTCATGCCCTCTAGTCAACAATTGCCATTCACACTCACCAGCTCTCTGCCTTCTATCTGATCTCTTTGTCCTAAATCAAATTTCAGTGCAGCACTGGTTACCTTTCCTAACAGTGGTGAAATATCTATCAGTGTAGCATGCTCTTTAAATACTGGACAGACCTCAGAATTACTTGGAGATTGTGGTGCAGTGGAGAATAAAGGAAGAAAACACCCTTGCTGTTTTCCTTCCTTTCATCTCTCTCCTTTTCCTCACACTCACATTCCCACTCTTTATCTGAGCACTCATCTGTCTCATGTAAGTCACCCACCCATGTTTTAGGGTTCCAGTCCGATCTGGTTACTGTTGCCCTAACTTTCACCATGGGGTTTACATTTCTTTTTCCACTTCTTTCACTGCTTTCTACTTTAGCAGGGTGTTCTACATGCTAACACTTCACAATTATCACACCAACTGTTACATCTTTCAAAACTCTCACTCAACATTCCATAACTTTCACTTTCATTCACTTTGCTATTTTCTTCCTTATCATGATCTTCCTTATTACCAATAATACAAGCTAGTAAACCTCTTATAACAGCAGCTGTCTTCTTTAAACCTGATCTCTGTTTTCTTGCTTTTAATCCTTCCAGCCCCCTTCCATTTTGTGGCACACTCAGCTCAGCTTCTGCTTTCTCTACCTGAACTACAGGTTTCCTAGCTTTAGCCTGCTTCCTCTGCCACTCCACTGGAAGATGGCTGACTTTAAAATGAACTTAGGCATTTCTAAGTCTACAATTTACTCTAATACAATTTGCCAAATTCGTTATGGGTTGGCCTACTTTTGCCCCTGTAAGCAAACATACACATACATACACAAAGATTCTAAACGAATAAGTACCGTATGAATAATGAATGCATGTCCCATCACTCCCTAGCACTTTAACCACTTAAATGCCGTATGAATGACGCATGCATCTTTCACCACTCCCTAGCACTTTAATTAGGGACTCACTACCACCAGCACTAACAAACATGCGGGTGTCCTTGTGACACACATGAAGTCTCTACACTTTGTTGGTTATATTCCATTCAGCAACCAAACAATGTTTTACTTCCACCGCATTTGTACACTGGGTGCCCTAAAATTCACATACATAAACAAACACATACATCAAAACAGTATTTGCAAACAGGGTGCAAAACTTGGTTACCCCAAAATCCTGCCGACTACGCCAATTGTTTTATCTTGGTAGAGTAATATATGTATTGCTCTACTTTCCCCTATTGTATTATTAATATGTAGCCTTAGAATGCCTAATCTCACAGACTTACCACTGTATATAACTTATCCCCACCTTCCCTTCTATATCTATAACCTCAGGCAATTAGATGTAGTAAAAGACAAGCAGGAGTTAAGTTACACATAAAATAATGTATTACTGATAATATTCATAAATAATAACAAAATGCAAAGTACATTTGAATATTGGCAACCATACAACCTGATAAAATGGTGATGTGTAATTCAGGTGGCACACAGACTTGCAGTTACTTAAAATGTCTCTAGTTAAGGCATCGTTGGTGCTCAGCTTTCAGCCACATGTCTGTTCAATATGGCTGCTGAGCTGTGCTCTTCATTGTGTTGTCTTCATCATCACAGGTTAGCAAGAGAGATGCTTCTTTATCATATGTTAGTTAGAGAGAGAGAATGTGGTTGAGCAAGTACATTTATAGATGTTCTCTCCAATTCCTAGAACCAATAGGACATCATGGTACTTAAAGGCCTCTGAGACAAGCCAATTCCAAACAGCCATATCTCAGACCAATGGGAGCAATAGTACATTTAACACCTGCAACCCCCCCAAGACCATATGTTAAGCTAACCTGGCTTTGTGTGGGGGATTAAACTGGTTTAAGACACATCCCCCCAAATCCTGTCATAAAATTACAAAGAGACAGTCGTAAAAAGGGTTGGGGGTTGTGCAAACACGAATACCTCTCACCACTTGGTTTGCCTAAATTATAAATAAAGACATACAAAACATTCATCAAGTTATATGTAAAATCTCCCATCACAACACTTAGTTTCTTACTTAGAAGCCTATTTTCAGTGTTTAAAATGTATTATGCTTTTCATTGGACAGAGCCATTTTTGTTTTGTATAGTTTCTGCCATTTTGTGCATTGGTTGCTATGTTATTTCAAGGGACCCCTAGATATGATATATTGTGTCACTGGCACAGACATTTAAATAGCTTCCAGTTAGGTCATTCCAATGTCCAGCTTTGTGGTCTCTTTATAGAATCATTTTGCCGTGGTTTCTCAAATCTATTTTTTGGTTTTGACCCTGCTTTGATCCTACTACTACAAATTTATCTCCTTATTTAGTTAGTTGCTATGTTGGATTGACCTTAATAGTTTGTCAGCTTTCTTTCCCAGTCTTCATAACACACTGTCTGTTCACCAGCTGGTGGCAGAACAAGTTGAGCCTCCTCATCTTGTAACTTGTGCCTAGAACAAATAATGCTAGGTCTATGAAGACAGTAAACATCTTGCATTGTTAGTGTTTTCCCTATAACATTCCTACTTGTGTGCTTTATATGTTAAATGATTCACCTTTAGCTGTATATTTTCATTTTATTAGCATTAGTCTGAGTAAGTTCGTTCACTATGAAAATGTCTGCTCTCATTAACACTTAATACTTGTGAGTTGTGCTGTCAAGATGAACACTGGCAAGCCTAAAGGTGAATTGTGTAAATGACCAGCAGTTAAATGAGAGAATACCTACATCAAAAACAAAAACGAGTCAAAATCATCTAGGCAGTCACATTGTTTAACTGAAGCCCATTAAGTTACAATGAAATTCCTACAAAATACTCTTGCCATAGTTTAACTGTCAAGGAAGATTTTTTCTGGACACTGCAGGCAAAGATTTTTCAAAATATATAAAATAATTTGGAGGGCAACGCTATCTCCTTTACTGACTAGGCAGCAATGTCACACAGTAACTTTCTGTTGTCACATGGTAGCAATGGAGTACCATTATCAGCACAATAAAGCTGCTGCATGGAAAAAAACACCCAAAACAGCAGCACCCACGAAAAAACAAAATCATAACATCAAAACCAAAGTGAATTGTAAATTCAAGAGCACAGATTCATAACAAGTCCCTTTTTATTCTTCCGTTACTGAACACCTTGATCTGCTAGCCATGATGATACAAAAGGCAATAATGGTGCAAATTAAAAAAGAAATATTTTTTAATAGTCAATGCATCCAAAATAGCATTGGAGGTGTTGTATGGAGGATTTAGGGTTTCCAGACAGGAGTTTTGAAACTTGAAGTTGGGACTCCTTGAAGCTTTTGTGACATATGTCCCAGCTATAATATGCAATCCTAATTCATGCTACATCACACCACTGTGTTTTGACCATTCAGAAGAGTTTTGTAGTACCAATTTCTGCACTTGGGTAATTGTCCTGCTACATAGGCAATATAAATTGTACCTTTTTACATTCAGACCACCTTAATAAAAGGATGTTTACTATGTCTCTGTAATTCCAACAGATGACAATCACTAACATTAATACTGCTTTTATTAGGGTGTTGTACCATGTTAGCCATTGCGAATGTAGTGAGAAGTGAAGCAAAATGACACCTTTTACTGGCTAACTAAAAAGTACAATATGCAAGCTTTTGAGGCAACTCAGGCCCCTTCTTCGGGCAAGATGCAATCATAATTGACAATGTAATGATTACATCTTGCCTGAGTTGCTCAAAGCTTGCATATTGTAATCTTTTAGTTAGCCAATAAAAGGTGTCATTTTGCTTCACTCTCACAACTGCTTTACGAAACCCATACCAAATGTCATGTAACAGAGATGTGTGTATTGCATGGTGCGTTGCATGGTCTGTGTTAATTACTTAGATTTTAACTTATCTCGGGTAGTACAGCTAGTAAACTGATAAAATGCAAATCCTTTCCTTTAATCTTTGACATAAGTACTTTTTGGAACCATATCCAACCTTTGAGATGAGAAAAAAATTAAGGGTGTTCACCACATCACAAAACACAACAGGCATTGCCTTAGTTTTTGTTTATGAATAGTTTTCTTATTAAGCCTTAGAGAGGGACAGAAGGTACATAAGAGCACAAGGAAGAACTTAAAATGTCAAATTCTGCTGTAGTGATAGATGGGTACATTTAGCCACAGAGTTGCTTTTCCTGCTCATTTTAAACCTCCTGTTTATTGGGAAGTGCATCAAGACACGGGATTTTCAAAAATGAGATTTTGTAGCTCTGTATCACAAACTCTTTCAAACATTTCAGGAACTTGAGTTTTTTACACAATTAGGGTGCAACATTCAACAGTTATGTTCTACCACAAAGGTTTTAATAGTTCTTTGCAGAATTGTTAATGGTTCTTTAGTTCCATCTGCCTTTCCCATGTAACCTACCCAATAACTGACAGCATCATGAGTGCCAAAATGTAATATAAAGAGGGCAGGTGGAAAACAAATGATCTTGTGTGTGAAGTTCAGAGGGAGTAAGGGCTGAAGGTAACCTTATTTGATGTTTGCAGTTGAAGGGTTTGGGGGTGATGTGTGCTTTCCTGAGTGTAAAAGTTGTTAAACACAATAAAGACATGGGTGCAACCATTGATGTCTACCTTTTACAGCCTGGTTCTTCTAAGAATTGATTGCATTACAAATTAACAGAATATCCAGTAACTCCATTCACGATGGAGATTCGGCTGCTTCCAAAGTTAAGTAATTTGTGTGCAGAGGATGGTGATACATTTTTCCTTGGTTGAGTGTAATGGTGTGGTTGGTTGGTTGACATTGCCCTGGTTACCGTGGTATGGTACATGAATGGGACAGAATGAACCAGGAAAGCTAATTGGTTAATCTATTCTCAACCTTTAAAATTAACACATACATAGGTACGCAAACATCTGCATAGCGATCCTATCCAGACAATGTCTCATGTGGTGCCAATTGCCACTCACTCCACCATTTTGTCACAGCTACACATGCTAAGAAACACCTTGCATGAGGTTACTTGTTTCCTATACTAACCTTCCACAGGACACATCCAAACATAAAGAGTGACAATTTTGAGTGTGGCCGATGTGAGCCCGTTAACTTGTATATTAACCATTTCTAAAAAGTATTTTTCTATATTGCTCTTATTGCTTATGCCTAATCCCAGGTAAATCGCAGCCTTTTCTCGCCTCCTTTAGTGTTGATTTGTGTGCCAGTCAGTTTCATTTCAGCTGGACGTCAGGCTGATGAAAAAGTCAACATGATAAACACTAGAAATTCGGTTCTCACTCTGAAGTGATTTTGTTTGTCACTGAGCTAAGAACTCATGAGCTTTTCTAAAGCGCTTCCCAGAGTTCTTTTCATGGATAATTGCTCAAGCGTGAATTGCGCCCCGCCTTCCTTCTCAACTACTTCAGCTTCTTTTTTATTTCAGGTTTTGAAATCCTGAAAAGAAATGTAAGTGACTGAAAACAGAACATTGCAGTGCCCCTAATTAAAGTGTGCGAAACAATAATAGGGCTGATTGGCTGCTTCCGAGGGTCAATCTGCTGTTTTTGTTCAGAAGCCTACTTTATGTGATGATTCATGTATCGTTATAACTCCAGCGGTTCAACTGCTCCTGTCTAAAGAAAGGATCTTCTCTTTCAGCAGCCTTGCTCTGTATTTGTCTTTAATCCTTAGCCAAGAATGCTATAAAGTGAAAAAAGGAAAAACAGTGATGGTATGTCCATACTACAGTCCTAAAATGTAAGCGGTGTTGAAGGGGTTGCTTCAGCCCAAAAATATAATTGTCAGAATGTTTAATAAAATCCAAATAGTAAGTATAATTTAAGGGTGAACAGTTAATAATCACCTAAATTATCAAAATATTCAGAAACGCATAAAAAAATATGCCTGCACATCTGGTTCTGACCAATATAGGGTGTGTTTGTACCTGCCAGATCATCCATTTCTTGCAATCCATGAACTTTCTGATGTCATTTATACCAATTTAATATACAGTACGCATTCTAACTTTTCTGGGTACAACACAGGGGCAGTGCTGTCTATTGCAGGGCACACTGATAACGGGCCAATTCACCCAGCCTGCAGTTCTTCACAATGTGGTACAGCGCAGAGAACATCTACACAAGACATTCAAATCCCACACGGACCTAACAGAGTCAGTGAGGTTATGAGACAAATCCTCTAGCCATCTTACCATTCACTCATTTGTGTGCCTTGAAATCCACAAAACACCTCCTCATGTTCTCTATTTTAGCATCTTTATCTTAGTGCCAGTGAGACTTTGCCCCCACTCAGCTCCTGATCCCATGCATAATCTTTCCAAGTCTAAGTCATGTTGATTACTTAGATTTTAAATTATCATGGTTAGCACAGCTAGTAAACTGATAAAATGCACTGGACTGCAATGCAAATCCTTTCCTTTGTCATGTCAAGTCATGTTAAAATTCATTCAGTGGGATCTTTTCGCTTATTGGTGGATTTCTCTCAATTTCTTAATGGACCTTAAAATATTTCAGGGCATCAGGCTGTTGAGTCTTCTGGCAGGTTCACAAACCATTGTGCCCTTTGGGCCTGATCTGTTTTTAAAGTGCAGCGAGATTTGCCTCAATTAGGTTTCTTTGCTAGTGTTGTCAGTCAGTCAGTCATTCTCCAGCCTGCTATATCCTAACTACAGGGTCACGGGGGTTTGCTGGAGCAAATCCCAACCAGCACAGGGCACAAGGCAGGAACAAACCCCAGGCAGGGCGCCAGCCCACCGCAGGGCACACACTAGTGACAATTTAGGATTACCAATGCACCTAACCTGCATGTCTTTGGACTGTGGGAGGAAACCGGAGCACCCAGAGGAAACCCATGCAGACACGGGGAGAAGATGAAAACTCCACGCAGGGAGGAACCAGGAAGTGAACCCAGGTCTCCTTACTGTGAGGTAGCATTGCTACCGTGCCACCCTGCTAGTGTTGTGACCTCACTTTCTTTGTTTTTTTCTACTTTTATTTAGTACATATGTGTTTTTTTAATTGTTTTCAGGGGTTTGCTACTGAGATGTTTTCATCCAGAACTTCAGGAAGTGTGGTCTCTAGTTATTGCTTTCTTTTAAGGTGCTGACAGTAACTACCCCGTGCTCAAGCAATACCTTGCCATTTCAAATCAAGTTTTTGGCTTCTCGCTTTGGAAACATTTGGTTTACTTTTTGGATTTATGTAGGCCAGGAATTTAGATTTTGTTTAAGCTATTCTTGGATTTCTGTAATAATATTTGGAGTTGGAGATAAGGTTTTTCATTGGTGTAGAATTTAGGATTCATTATTGTAATTAGTAGTTTCAATGAAGTGTTTGGAGTTTCTTTAAAATGTATTCTTTTTGTCTATTCCTTTGGTATTTCAGAAACATAATCTGAGCTTATGTTTTGTTTTGCTTTTTCTTAGAACTTGCTTTTCTTTATATATTTAAGCTTTTTTTGGTGGTATTATTGGTTTTATAACTAATAGTTCGGAGTTGATTAAAAATTAGTTTAGTCCTTCTCTAATTCAATGAATTATTTATGTTAGGATCTAAAAGCTCAATTGTTTATTTAATATACTGTATTATTATTATTGTATAAATATTATAGAATTATTCATTTATCTTACTTATTAATTCAAGTGTATTTGGTTACATTTACTGAGCCTTTGGTTATAAAAGTTTTGCCTCATTCCTTGTAGATGGTCCTTATAATAATCATAACAGCAACTCACTTATGTTCTGTCTCCATAACCTCTTTCTGACCTTGTTTAGTTTGGGCCAATACGGTGGGAGAATCTCCTTTATGGTCATCATTAGCAGTGTAAAAGAATTAGCATGGTTTAGAGCTACCTCTGAACCCAGGATGAAAGCCAGGAAGCCACTGGTTTACTAAACAAGGTATCTTGTGCTTTAAATAAAGCAGATAAGGGTGGGATTAATATGAAGAGAAACTGAAAGTATAAGTACTGATGGTTTTCTGGGACTCCTTTAGAGGATAATTGCTTGTCTATCTACAGTAGTATTTGAGCAGAATGGTTGGCCCCTTTTCTATCGGACTACCACACCAGCCCCATTTTTCTCTCACATAAACACCACCTCCACCCCAATATCTGTTTCTCTGATTCTCTGTGTAGGATTGTGCAGCTATTCTTTTAATTTTGAACAGATGAAGTAAGTCACAGCAGTGCTTTTCTCTGTCTTCCTCCCTGCAGATCAACCAGTAGGACTTCTGTCCCTCTACCAGAAACAATATCTTTTGTTAAATGTTTGCACAACACCAGGGCTCCTTTATTAGTCACACAATCTGAAAGCTGCAGTTAGGTGAGAATGACGCTCTCCACATATGATGCCAACTCATATTAAACAGGGTAATATTGCTGTTTGATACTTGTTTACATGAATTATTATTGGTTAAAATATAGGGTTAATACAAAAATAAATACTTAATTTGTTTAATCTATTATCTTTTTCCATTTGGTGTCTTGATGTTCACTCCCTTCCATATCTGCTATAAATAAAATGTATTATTATTTTATTGTTATCTCTATGTTGCTGACTGTACTGTACATCTCAAGGATTGTATGGTCAGCTCCCTCTTTATTAATTCCATCAGGTAAGTCTTTTAGTTGATTTTTATCTAATGTATCTCTTCCACTTTAAGCTTTGTGTGAAACAAGACAGCCAGACAATTTTGGACGTTTGCACTATGCGATGCTCGTCAGTCTCACAACTTTAAATTCAATATTCTTTCCACCAGAAGAGGCTTTTAAGTTTTTATGTGGAATCAATTCCCCAAATTTCCATAGATATAAAAAACAACATTTAGCTTTGGCACCAATGGAAAAAAAACCATATCTGAATAATGAAGAAGCAAAGAAGTATGGATTCTTTGGTTGCTTATATACATTCCTATAAATTTTATTCACCCCTTGGAGGATTTCACATTTTTATTGTTTTACAGCATTACATCACATTTGATTTAATTTGGCTTTTTTGACACTGATCAACAGAAAGAGACTCTTTAATTGTAAAATAAAAACTAATCTCTGATTCAAATATAAAACAGAAAATAGTTACAGTATGATCCTCTATGGGATAACTTGGGAGTGGTTAAAATGTAAAAGATGTCAATATTGAGTTATTTACAGTAAAGAGCTTGTAAAGGTTTTACCATTGTGACATAGTTTGCTTGAGAAGAACATAGGAAAGAATTTTTCTTTCTAATAATATAATTTCCAGGCATGTATTAATTTTTAATCAGACTTCTTTATACATATACACCTACAATGACCGCTAGCTTCCAGGAATAATACTGGAATCCAGTCATAATAATAGCATTTTATTTGGTATCATTCTTCTTCAAGATTATTTTTTTTAACTTATTTGAGTCTAATAACAAACTGTCCCTCTTTTACCTCTTGTATTACTTTATAGCCCTGTTTGAGACTTGGTGGTCCTTTTGAGCATATCCTGTCTTTTATGCATGGTGTTGAGCTATTTGATGGTCTGTGCACATTTATTACTCATACACAGTAAAATATCACAGTTCAGTACTTTATAGATCCACCCTCTCCAGGATGTAACTAAATAAGAGAATGCATTACCCGTACTTGCTAGAAGTGAAGTGACCTTAGGTATCAGGTGGCTTTACAGAAGAAGAGAGAAAGCCCCAATAAAATGATCATTTGATGAAATTAGGGAAGCTGTCATACACGTTTTAGGATGTTCTGTCCTGCAAGACTTAAAAGGGAGGCATCGGCTTGGAGACACGAAACAAGGCAACAATTTTTCTTCAGTAAGAGAAACAAGTTTTCTATTTGATTGAATATAATGAATGATTATAAAGTTTACATTCAAATAGTCCATTTGTTAGTTGAGATGGTCAATATGTCTATATGCCTATACAAACTGACATTTGAATAAAAAAAGGAAAAAATATAACTTGGTGGAATACATTAGCATATTATATCATTGGGCTATAACCAGTCAAAGTCATACAGATATCCCAGACACCCGAAATTCATTTTCACATGTCTTAAAACAAATTCTGATCTATGACTGATATCTGCCATTCAATTTGAGATATCCTGCATATTTTGAGATATCTCAAAATGAATTTTTTATGCAATTTAAAATTTCACGCTATCAAAATGTCCTGTCTTTTCACAAGGGTGTCCTGTCTAGTGTAAGGTTAAATCTTTATATGTATTTTATATTTATATGCATTGTCACACTGGATATATTAACAATAAATTAAGTGATTGATAGATAGATAGATAGATAGATAGATAGATAGATAGATAGATAGATAGATAGATAGATAGATAGTGTGGACTACCAGGAGGCATATGGCTGTCCGACACAGACAGGAAGATACAAAAGGCTTGCCAGAGAGCAAGCCTTTATTTTAGTGGGGAAGCGCTTTTCTGTTGCTCCCGACTACGCAGTACAGTACAAAGCATCAAATGTACAAACAAGCACAGTCCTCCATTCTTCCTCTCTCTTTCTCTCAGTCTCTGTCTCCGCTCCTGCTCCTGCTCCAGCAAGCTTTGCCCATCTCCGCCTGACTCTGGCTCCTCTACTAGGGGTGAGGAGGCTCCTATTTTATAGAGCACTCGGAAGTGCTCCAGGTGTTTCTTGACCTTCTTCCAGCACCACTTCTGGGTGTGGCAGAAGTTGTGCCTCAAAGGTCTCAGCTGTACCTGCAGCACCACCTGGTGGCCCACAGAACCCAACAGGGTTGCTCCAAACTACAACTCCCAGCATGTCCTGGGGATCTGTAGCAACTCAGGGTGCTGCCCTCTAGCATGTCGGGCAGATTATGTCCCAAACATGTTATCTCTTTTGGTCCTTCCACCCAGCTGGCCATTCATCACAATAGATAGATAGATAGATAGATAGATAGATAGATAGATAGATAGATAGATAGATAGATAGATAGATAGATAGATAGATAGGAAAGTCACTAAATTAAATAGATATATTGATATATTCTATCTCCACAATGCCCTAAACTTAATTAAGTTGATCAATAGATTGATGGATGAATACAAAAATACATATACACATTAATTCTTTTCATCTAATACCAGCAGTGGTTCTGTAACTTGGTCTACCTAGGGATGTGAGACACTTGTTATGGAAGTGTAAGACATATCCTAGAGGTTTTTAAAAATATGCATACAATTATCATCAGAAATTAAATTATAGACCTCTATTCCATAACCGACTTACTTCTTCTTCTTCTTTTGGCTGCTCCTGTTAGGGATTGCCACAGCGGATCATCCAAAATTGTTGTCATATTAATTTGGCAAAATTTTACACCGGATGCCCTTCCTGATGTAACCCTCCCCTTTTATTCAGGCTTGGGACCAGCACGAAGAAACACACTGGTTTATGCATCTCCTGTGGCTGGGTTCCATAACTGACTGACTAATTAATATTAATTCTATCTTAATGACATAGCAAACATGGCAGGTTTATGGGAACTAACTCTCAATGTCTTGTCTGTGAGGGTAATAGGACTTCACCGACCTCTCAACAATATGGTTTTGATTTGACAGAACTTACGAGAGGTGGGGATACATTTTGTTGACTTCTCTAGTTTTCTACATTCCCAGCTTATCCACTTTTATGCTCAGTTCAGCTTTCAATCAAGGTGTGTAATGTGTATATTTGTACACATTTCAGTTGCTATATACTGTAACCAGGAGTCTTGCAATTGCCCTAAATAAACAACTGAACATTCTAGATGAAAGAACACATTGGAGAATCCAAAGGTTACTAACTAAGGAAAAGAATAAGAACCACTGCCTTTACATATATTTGTTATCAACAGTTACACAGCCAGTTTTAGATATTTCAGTGTCCATTTTACTTAACTTGAAATGCTTCTGTGATATAACATGATGAATTACACATATCATAAAAAGAGAAACACGTTTTTTTCCCAAAATATACTGGCAACTCTCCATTATATATTTAAATTCGAGATCTACACTGGATTAACCTCTACACCACCGAGTCAGTCTGTGATTTGGGAAAAGCAAACTCAGCATCTTTTTCTCAGGTTTTGACTAACAAATCAAAATGAGATAGAAATGCAACACTTGCTCAAAACAGCTTGGCCTTTTCATATTTTGGGAATTTTGCTAAATTACCCTCATTTTACAATGAAGTCTATGTGCTGCAGTGCAGTCTGCCATATGTCGGGTTCTTCAGAAGGGTAGGATTTTAACTGGACAAATTGTTTTTGAGGTACTAAATACATTTAATCAGTGTAATCCATCAGAGTTTTGTTAATAGACCTATTAGAAGGAGGACAGTGAGGCTTAATAAGTTCTAATTAAATCTGCAAGCACGATTCACAATGTATTTTTGTTTGTTTCTTGATTGGTATCCTCTTGTTACTTACAGTTTTAACATCGAGAGTCTCTTCTTCAGAATGTTGTTATTTTGCTTGACTTGACTCACTGCTAAACAAGAGGAAGAGTTTCTTCCATTGTATTTAAGGTTATTTCAGAGAAGGCTTGTTCCAAGTTGTCAGAGGTGGCACTGAGCATGGCTTTTCTTTACTTGGCCTTGATGAGAAAGCATAATAGTGGCAGGTTTCAAAACACAAGTGCTGACATGTTGTCTTTAAGTGAACTATACCCCAAATGAGCATTGTGATTTTTTGTGATGTAATACTTTTTATACACCTACTCCACTGGTTGATCTGGCAAAATAAGATAACTGTAAGCTTTCCTACACATAGCTATGGGGCTTGAAAAGAATTGTGATATACCTGAATATATCTGTATGGCTGAGATGTCGATCTGTTGCTTGTCACGGGGGTTCTTAAACAACACAATATATTATGTATTTAAAGTGATGGTAGGACTCTTTTCACTCTCATGGAGCAATTTTTGTAAGTTTATTTTGATGCACATATTTTGCAAATCCCTTTTTCTGTTGCATAGCTTTCACAGTCAGATTCAGTTGAATTATCCCCAATAACCATGCATTTTTTCATGTGGAAACAATTCATCATCATTCAGAAATTCTGGCAAAACGAATTCAGTATAAACGAAATGTTAATGACATTTTTCAACAAGTCGTTATACAGTGGTTGAAAACAACTGTAGACCCAGCTGTTGTTTTGGAGTTTATGGGACACCATACTATATATTCACTGTTTTCTACTAATTGTTTTACAAACAATAACAACATTTTTTATGTAGCTCATTTTCATACAACAATGTAATTCAAAATGCTTACAAAGATAAAAAAGAAAAAGTTAAAAAAAAAAAAAAAACCAATTAAGATTAGGCAATACGAGACGTTGTGGGTCGGTGGGAGGAGTACTTCGAAGACCTCCTCAATCCCACTAACATGCCTTCCAATGAGGAAGCAGAGCCTGGGGACTCTGAGGTGGGCTCTCCCATCTCTGGGA